>NC_060210.1:178673500-178982916 GCF_021130785.1 Homalodisca vitripennis
AAGAAATCAGCTGACTTCATTCACAAGTTTCACCTAGCACCTAGCCAGCTGCAAACCGAGTTGTTTAGTAATCTTGATGCGTTTATTCCACCGCGTCCATTAGCACACGCAACCCTTATGTATTAGTTACTTAATATCTTTTTTCTTACATATTGGTAAACGATGGAATTTAATAGAAAGACTACAATCAGCTGTCATCACCTAAGAAATCAGCTGACTTCATTCACAATTTCACCTAGCACCTAGCCAGCTGCAACCGAGTTGTTTAGTAATCTTGATGCGTTTATTCCACCGCGTCCATTAGCACACGCAACCCTTATGTATTAGTTACTTAATATATTTTTTCTTACATATTGGTTACGATTGGAATTTAATAGAAAGTCTACAATCAGGCTGTCATCACCTAAGAAATCAGCTGACTTTCATTCACAGTTTCACCTAGCACCTAGCCAGCTGCAACCGAGTTGTTTAGTAATCTTGATGCGTTATTCCACCGCGTCCATTAGCACACGCAACCCTTATGTATTAGTTACTTAATATATTTTTTCTTACATATTGGTTACGATTGGAATTTAATAGAAAGACTACAATCAGCTGTCATCACCTAAGAAATCAGCTGACTTCCTTCACAGTTTCACCTAGCACCTAGCCAGCTGCAACCGAGTTTGTTTAGTAATCTTGATGCGTTATTCCACCGCGTCCATTAGCACACGCAACCCTTATGTATTAGTTACTTAATATATTTTTTCTTACATATTGGTTACGATTGGAATTTAATAGAAAGACTAAAATCAGCTGTCATCACCTAAGAAATCAGCCGACTTCCTTCACAGTTTCACCTAGCACCTAGCCAGCTGCAACTGAGTTGTGTTTAGTAATCTTGATGCGTTATTCCACCGCGTCCATTAGCACACGCAACCCTTATGTATTAGTTACTTAATATATTTTTTCTTACATATTGGTTACGATTGGAATTTAATAGAAAGACTAACAATCAGCTGTCATCACCTAAGAAATTCCAGCTGACTTCCTTTCACAGTTTCACCTAGCACCTAGCCAGCTGCAACTGAGTTGTTTAGTAATCTTGATGCGTTATTCCACCGCGTCCATTAGCACACGCAACCCTTATGTATTAGTTACTTAATATATTTTTTCTACATATTGGTTACGATTGGAATTTAATAGAAAGACTACAATCAGCTGTCATCACCTAAGAAATCAGCTGACTTCCTTCACAGTTTCAACCTAGCACCTAGCCAGCTGCAACTGAGTTGTTTAGTAATCTTGATGCGTTATTCCACCGCGTCCATTAGCACACGCAACCCTTATGTATTAGTTACTTAATATAATTTTTTCTTACATATTGGTTACGATTGGAATTTAATAGAAAGACTACAATCAGCTGTTCAATCACCTAAGAAATCAGCTGACTTCCTTCACAGTTTCACCTAGCACCTAGCCAGCTGCAACCGAGTTGTTTAGTAATCTTGATGCGTTATTCCACCGCGTCCATTAGCACACGCAACCCTTATGTATTAGTTACTTAATATATTTTTTCTTACATATTGGTTACGATTGGAATTTAATAGAAAGACTACAATCAAGCTGTCATCACCTAAGAAATCAGCTGACTTCCTTCACAGTTTCACCTAGCACCTAGCCAGCTGCAACCGAGTTGTTTAGTAATCTTGATGCGTTATTCCACCGCGTCCATTAGCACACGCAACCCTTATGTATTAGTTACTTAATATATTTTTTCTTACATATTGGTTACGATTGGAATTTAATAGAAAGACTAAAATCAGCTGTCATCAACCTAAGAAATCAGCTGACTTCCTTCACAGTTTCACCTAGCACCTAGCCAGCTGCAACCGAGTTGTTTAGTAATCTTGATGCGTTATTCCACCGCGTCCATTAGCACACGCAACCCCTTAATGTATTAGTTACTTAATATATTTTTTCTTACATATTGGTTACGATTGGAATTTTAATAGAAAGACTACAATCAGCTGTCATCACCTAAGAAATCAGCTGACTTCCTTCACAGTTTCACCTAGCACCTAGCCAGCTGCAACCGAGTTGTTTAGTAATCTTGATGCGTTATTCCACCGCGTCCATTAGCACACGCAACCCTTATGTATTAGTTACTTAATATATTTTTTCTTACATATTGGTTACGATTGGAATTTAATAGAAAGACTACAATCAGCTGTCATCACCTAAGAAATCAGCTGACTTCCATTCACAGTTTCACCTAGCACCTAGCCAGCTGCAACCGAGTTGTTTAGTAATCTTGATGCGTTATTCCACCGCGTCCATTAGCACACGCAACCCTTATGTATTAGTTACTTAATATATTTTTTCTTACATATTGGTTACGATTGGAATTTAATAGAAAGACTACAATCAGCTGTCATCACCTAAGAAATCAGCTGACTTCCTTCACAGTTTCACCTAGCACCTAGCCAGCTGCAACCGAGTTGTTTAGTAATCTTGATGCGTTATTCCACCCGCGTCCATTAGCACACGCAACCCTTATGTATTAGTTACTTAATATATTTTTTCTTACATATTGGTTACGATTGGAATGTAATAGAAAGACTAAAATCAGCTGTCATCACCTAAGAAATCAGCTGACTTCATTCACAGTTTCACCTAGCACCTAGCCAGCTGCAACCGAGTTGTTTAGTAATCTTGATGCGTTATTCCACCGCGTCCATTAGCACACGCAACCCTTATGTATTAGTTACTTAATATATTTTTTTCTTACATATTGGTTACGATTGGAATTTAATAGAAAGACTACAATCAGCTGTCATCACCTAAGAAATCAGCTGACTTCCTTCACAGTTTCACCTAGCACCTAGCCAGCTGCAACCCGAGTTGTTTAGTAATCTTGATGCGTTTATTCCACCGCGTCCATTAGCACACGCAACCCTTATGTATTAGTTACTTAATATATTTTTTCTTACATATTGGTTACGATTGGAATTTAATAGAAAGACTAAAATCAGCTGTCATCACCTAAGAAATCAGCTGACTTCCTTCACAGTTTCACCTAGCACCTAGCCAGCTGCAACCGAGTTGTTTAGTAATCTTGATGCGTTATTCCACCGCGTCCATTAGCACACGCAACCCTTATGTATTAGTTACTTAATATATTTTTTCTTACATATTTGGTACGATTGGAATTTAATAGAAAGACTAAAATCAGCTGTCATCCTAAGAAATCAGCTGACTTCCTTACAGTTTCACCTAGCACCTAGCCAGCTGCAACCGAGTTGTTTAGTATCTTGATGCGTTATCACCGCGTACATTTGCACACGCAACCCTTACTTAATATATTTTTTCTTACATATTGGTTAACGAAAATGGGAATAGAAAGACTAAAATCAGCTGTCATCACCTAAGAAATCAGCTGACTTCCTTCACAGTTTCACCTAGCACCTAGCCAGCTGCAACCGAGTTGTTTAGTAATCTTGATGCGTTATTCCACCGCGTCCATTAGCACACGCAACCCTATTTGGCACGCACAGCGGGGTCCGGCTTCAGACTAAACAGCTAGACCAGGAACAGTCCCAGTTATTGAGAGCTTGTGCAAGACCTGCTAAAGGACATGCTAAACAAGCTATTGCGTATTTCATTATAACAGGCACTATGTTACTACTCACGATGGTTCCGATCATTCGCTTGAGGTTTAAAGAGTGCAAACTCTTACTGAGTATATTTCTTTATGAATGTAATACTTCTGTTCTTATCTATTCATATTCCGTTTAAGCAATATTGCATACGATAATAGTAAAGATACACTGGACTTATGAGAAATTTCAACAATTTTCATCGATGTTCCAGTTGACTTCTTAAATCTCAATTACCGTGCAGTAGTTGAGTAATTTATTGTTGTTTGTTAATCTTTATTTTTATTTTTTGTTATGTATTGGATATTTATAACTTGTTATATCTTTGGATACTTATTATTTATTATCAAATTTTTGTATAGGCCTACCTATTTTGTTACTTTATGTAGATTTTTTATCTGATTGTATTAATTTTTTTTTCCCGCTGTATTCTACCATCTATGCTTGTCTTTGTAAATTGGCTGCTGCCGTTGGAAATAAATAAATAAATAAGTAGTAAAAACTAATCATTTGTACTTGCGTTACTGTTTTATATCTTGAGATAGAAACAGTATGAGTTAGTAGTACCAAATGAAGTCTATTTATTGTAAATTAACTGATTGCATAAAACTGTATGCACGCGCACGCCATGACTCGTCAACAACACTGTACTATGTATTCATCTCATAAACGATTCCGCCGAATAATTTTATCGTGGAATGAAAACAACAGACTTTTCAGAAGGTTAGTACATACACAATGTAGTACAGACGTCTTGGCCTTGAGGAAACTTGAGGAAGAATCATCCCCTAACCGATATGGTTTGAAGAGACTACATGTGGAAAACGCCGTGCCGGTTTCTTCTTCTTCAGTGAAATGACTGAACTGAGCGTCCATCAAGGTTGCTCATGAAGGTTGTATTACAGGGTTTCGGTAGGAGGTAGCTTCGATTTTCCACACATATCCTGAATATGATGTACCTCCGTAAACCGCGTAAGGGGTTTAAGTGCAAAATAATTTACACAGATTCATGTCCAATTGCATTAACAAATCACGCCCAGATCGAATTCAAGTAGCATCTGACCTGTTGTATTTGATCAGTTTTGTGTGACTTTAACCATTGTAAATGGACCCTTAATTTCCGTTTATTTTGAGTGTTTTTATGTGCCCAAATAATAAACTCAATACTGTATGTGCGAACAAAGCTTTTCCAGATAATGTTGAAAACACTTTAAAACCCATTTTTTACAATTAAACACTCACGCCTTTCTTCAAAGTTACGTGATGGGTTGAAGTCTGGGTGTGATTTCTAAGCAGTCTTCACCTTCGAACCTGATACTAACTGAACCAGACCACGTCGTGTGAACAAGTGGTCAGCCCTGTTTCTCAGAGAAGCTGTCAAAATTTCAGATAGGTGACCTTCAAACTCAATACGGTGATTTAATTGCTGGCATTTTAGTGCCCGGTATTAGTAAAAGTAGATGATCAAATTGTAAACTACTGGAACAGAACACTACATTACATGGATCTCCAGAGAGGAAAGTAATAGCCCTGACGGTTGATGCCGTGCTGAAGGACCGCGCCAAATGCCAAGTGACCGCGAGCTCGGACGACGCGACTCGCCTGTCATCTTGTGCCGCTCCGCTTTCCTCGTTCCCACAACGTCGTTTGACGGTCATTAAATTCGTCGCGGGCGATTATAGGAGTTGCCGAAATCTGGAGACGTGCCCAGCGACATCGAAGGACGTGACACGTTCTCGTCATTTGACGTTAGATTTTAGTTGCATTGTTTTATCAAAATGTAAAGAACAACGCACGTTTTACAGATTATTTACATTACTCTTTATTACCGGCTGAATACACTACGGTAGGTAAGGAGCAAATGGAACGTAGTTTAGTGATAATGTGAGGGTCCACCAAAAACACTCCAGGGATGTCGCGACTGAAGGACGTTTCCGACAACTTATCTAACGCTCGCCGCGCCGATTCATGTTCATGTCTAATGAGGTCGTACACCATGTGGAAAGTGTGCCGCTCTGTCTATTGTTTGGAAATGGACGGAACCGGATATGACAATGAGTGAGGAAACGTCACGTGATACGGAGGATCCGCCCTGGGTGACGTCAGAACCCCGGCCCGTGACGTCGTGGGTCGGGTCGGGTTGAATCCAAAGGGCGATGACAGCATGTGACTTTCACTGTCAAGTGTGGCTGTGACCCTAAATAACTGACAATTGCGTTACGTCACCGGAAAGGTCAAGGATTATTCCAATTGTGTGTCCCTTACGTGTACAGTCCATATAACATGTTTCTTTTTAGAAATTAGAGGGATGTTCCTCAAAGCAGAATCGTAATAAGGTCCGTACATTTAAAATCTAATAAGCGATTAAATTTAGATTCTTGCAAAAGGTATAGTGAAACTGCTCCTAAAACATCTCCATAAAATTCCATTTATTTACGTTGATTGGTTCCCGAAAGCTTTTACTTTTCCTTGTTCTGTGCTCTATCCTAAGTGGTCAAAGCAGTAAAAGTGTCAGCGTGGAACCATCATAAAATTAGAAAACGACTTTCGCAATGCCTTTTTAACAGGCCGGAGATTTCGTTGGAATTTGGACGCAACTAAAGTCTGAGATTCCCAACAACTAACCAGCCATAAAGTCGTTTGACCCTTGATATAAAAGCCAACAATCGCTCTCAGTTTCCAGGAACTCAGTCTGTGTCAGTGACGCGCTCTCAAATCTGTCAGTTCAGACATATAAATATATTTCTGGTGGTCTAATATCTCATTAATTTGTTATAAAACCCTCATTTGCCTATATCGTTACGATCTTACAACTATTACGGTCATAACTATCTCATAATCTTATAACTATTATACTAAATACTATCTTATAATAACAAAATAAACATATTCTTCATGAGTCAAGTATTGTATGAACATACCAGTATGATTAAAAAGCCTATTTTTTTCCAAAAATTTTTAAATTATTATTCTAGTGGCTAATTTAACATCAAATCACTAGTGCCATGTAGTACAGCAGTTAATTGTAGTGTTTATATTCTATTTTAATTTACCTACTTTTTGTTATTTTTATCGAATTGGCCCCTTTACAGCAATTTCTTTACAAACGATACAAAGTCATTTATTGGTAGTTTTTTAATTTTTAGATTCGTTCGTGTGGTCTGTTTTTCTTTCAAAACACGAATAAGTATCATATTTTTCAGTGCAAGCATTGATAACCAAACGTAATTGAACAAGTAGAATAAATAAGAATTAATTTTACTCTCTTTCCTACAGTTTACATTCCAACCTTGATAGGGTAAAGTTAGGAAACATTTGGCGTTCTGGTGAAACACGGAAATATTTTCTGATAGCTGTTATGATTCATTGTCATTTTTATTCGAAGTTTAGAACGAAATACGTGATTTCTGTTACCCAATCCAAAAAAACATACAACAGCTGAGATTTTAGAACAATGGATTGATAAAGAACATAATTCTATCATGGATTGTGGGGACCAACAATCAAGGTTATCAATCCGTCAGTTCGCTGTGATTATATTGCCCATCCTAAATCAAAATACTATTTTTAACGCATAGATCATTGTTTCTAAATCTCCATGAATCAAGTAAGTATCACATTTAAAATCTTCGTTGACACAATTAAATTTTTAAATTAGGAAAATTGAAGTATTATTAATAAAATTTAGGTCTCAATATAAGAATGGAAGTTTCAATTGATCCTGCAGTATCTAAAAAGCTACAATATTCAATATTTATACGTGGAATTCTGCAGACTGTCACAGTGATTTGTTTACAATTAAAACCCTGTATATCATTAAACACTCATATTTATATTATAATATTTTTAGGTCCTGTTATTTTTACACTGTTTTTAAACATATGAGACTTTTTGGCTCTTTAAATTCAATCTTTGTATTACAATTTACAAGATTAATGTCTGTTTAATTTAAAATCAGTAAACTGTCCTCAATCATAATCAGGAGGACACGTTCTCTAATTGCCATAGCTACTAAAGGCTTGTGATTTTTGGTCTTTGATATAGTGTAGACACCCAGAGCTAAATTTATATTGTTTAAACACACAATGTAATTTTTTATCGATCTATGAAACTTCCTTAAAGAATACGTTTGTGGCAGGTCTAAGTGAGAGTTCTGAAGAACTAATATACAGGATTTGACGTTAAATACAGCGGAGAAAACCGTAAACAATATCCGAAAATACCATGTGATAATCATAATAACATATGTGACTGCAACCGAGAACTTTGCTTTAATATCAATTGCTAGGCCTATGCGCTGAAAATAACATCATGCGATCGATATCGCCTTATAATATGATTTGTAAAAACGTCCAATAGCCTAACTCAGTCGACTTACTCTGTCAATGTATGACGGCTTGCTGACAATCCTTCAGTCCTTATCTTTTGTTGACTGTTTACGGAAGATAGTTTTATCTCGAAAAGATGTTGTGATGAGTCTATTAGTTCGCGGAAGTGTGTACATTACAAGAAGGAGCGAGTTTGTTCATTTACACTATTTACGGTTTTAACTGATAATACGTAGGACATTATCTTCTGAAAACCCTCCATTGAATGAGCAGTACTCATTTTTTTAACCAGCTGAGCTTAATCAACGTCTGGTGTTGTAAGCAAAGTAATGTATTGTAAGGAAAAGATATGGAAAAATGGTTAATTTTACTTAATTGGCTTTAAGTGTTCTGTTACTAATGCAATTAAAAGGTCTATACGCTTGTGCAGCAATTTATTTAGAGCCTTGGTGATTAAACGAATATATCAGTATTGACCTTGTACAGTATTGTAATCTTGAGAGAGAGATATCACTTGTTACATTTTGCCACTTGTTCGTATATACACAGTGTGACAAGTATAGATACACTTTGTTTAGTTTTTAATGGATAAAGATGGAGGGATGGAAATCGGGACACTTTTGTAAAAAAATATAACTTTGTAGTCACTGTAACAACTTTGCCCATCCCAAAATCCCAAAATGGGATTTGGGGGGAGCTCAAGTTTTTTAAATTTAAAGACCCATTGAGTGACTTTTCATTTAAAAGGTCTTGCGTGATAAAAGAAGAAGAACAGTGAAAATTAGAGCTTTCTATCTCAATCCAGTACAAAGTGGCAATTCATTATGTAATATCACAGGTTAAACTATTCGCTTAAACATAATAGTATAACTATTGGATTATTATTATATTAAATACAATAATCCAATTACTAACTTTACACAAATTACCGAAGGAGCCTGAAACAGGCCAAATTTCAAAATGTCTTGATGTACATTTTTAGGGAAGGTGTTTGATAAAAAAAAACGTAGTTTAAATCGGTTGATCGGTTCTTCCTGTTGACTGAACTAGTTATGAACTAGTTATAACTGGAAAAACCTAAGCTTTTAGCCGATTTCACTTTAGAATTATTTTAAACAAATAAATGTTAAAACATGAATGTGTATCGAAATGGTAGTTGACATGGCCTACAGTAGGTAGTAACAATCCTAGCTTTATAGTGTAACTCTTAATTAATGTGCTACAAAAACATTGTTTAGGGCATGAAAATGTTTTTTTAATAATATTTCAAGTTTGAGCATAACAGTGCGTTAACTATAATGATCGTACAAAATATATTTACGCGATTAATTAATGACATGGGCAGTTTTATAAGGTTGTCACAGATCTTACAAACTTCCTTATGTCCTTATTCATTATAACATTAAAATTTATTCATAAAATTAAGATATAATAAGTGGCGTACGATAATTTAAACTTTTAGACTAACATTTTAGACAGTGTTTCTAAGATTAAATTTTGCACTTTGAAATTAAGTAATTTATAATATTGCAGTGCTTGGATCTAAGTCCTCGTGATAAAATTAAAATGTAATTGATAGTTAGATAGTTGTTAACTGTACAGAACGACACGGGATGCCGGGTGTTGCATCACGAACAACTGCTAGCCTTTGTGATATGGTGTGGCCAGGGTGAGAGTGAGGCCCAGTTATGTTATCAGATGCTGCTGTAATTGTAGAGGAGTAATAAAGCTGTTGGTGTTACAGATGACTGCCGACCCCCAGCGCCAAGGCCGCCGCCATTGCGTAAGTAGCTAACGTAATCACGTCATAGGTTAATTCTACAATGACTGATAGCACAGGCTTAATTTTGTAGTTTATGCTATTTAGATACCAAGGCAACGTACGTCAAGTGCTACTTGGAAATGCATTTTCTAAGAAACCTGGATTACAATAGTACACGATGTGATGTTAATCGCGTGAACGTATTCTGAAAGTGGTGCAATCGGTTGTTTTCATGGAACAACTTTTTTCACATTTCGGACAAAATGTTGGTTACAGCCTTATACAACAATACCATTCTAAAGATAAGGACATTTTTTTATGTATATACGATAATTGCAATTAAAAGGAAAATTTTAGGGGTATCTTATAATTAGGTTCAAAGCAATACGGTTACAGATAAGAATATAATTTTTTACATTGTTGACATAAAATTATATGGAAGGAATAAACGGGGTTTTAGTCAAGAAATATTCAATTGTCTTATTTTATAAATTATTATAAAACCGTTTCTTCCTATACCTTTAGCTCATTTATATATACTGTACAAAATATAAATTTTAATCCTTTTTTATTTGGCTTACAAATGGCTTAGATGTCCCACTTCAAATACCTGTAGTTCTTAATGGAGTGATCAAACTATTTTACGCTGTCTCTTTAGGGATTTTATAATAAACAATTATGACGTTAAAATAAAAAAAAATCATCTCAACAAAAACTCGGTTTCATCACTGCAACAAATCTTGGTGTATTTGGAATATGAATTAATTATAAAAATCTTTTTAATAAAATGCTTAAAAAAGTATCTATAAAAATAAATTAGTGTAATTACTTTTTAGTAGGTACCCTTAGATTTGATTTAGTTTAGTAAAATAATGTAACATTTTTTAATTGGGTCTTTCTTCGTATGTTTATATAGTCGTGTGTTCGCTATTAAAACGCTATTGATTAGGACTAAAGTAATTTAGCCATTTCCATTAGCGTTCCGTATTGAAGTAGTTGTACGTTTGTAACAAACAATTTTCTATTTGTAGAAATTTTACTATTGTGTTTAACCATAATTATTTGACTCACTGTTACACAAACAAAATGCACAAGAATATTGTATTACCTGAGAGTGTTTACGCAGTCCTAGAGCGATGCACTTTATACGCTCTTTGAAAGTGTTTGTTTATTCTTCTCTCCATCCATAAACCTTTCGTTGAGAGTGACGGATATTCTCTCCTCCCTGAGATCATTAATAGACTTTCTAAAACTAAAGTGTATTATGTACAGAGTGTTTATTTTACATTACATTCAGTAATTTTCTATAGTAATACGTAACTGTTTAGGTAAAATATCATCATTCCTGAAACCTCCGACTAAGTAATATGAGATTAAGGAATGGTCTTGGAAATGGCTTATTATTCCAATAGCTACTCAATATCGGTTCACTGAAATAAACATCCTCTTGTACATTTTATAATCTTATTAACTTATACGTGAGTTGTGTAGAAATTAAAAGGGAACCGTGTAACCAAAAAATCGAAAAATTGTCAATTTTCAGGTTATAATTTAAAATAATTCTACTCTTTTTCCTGTTTAAAATGATGTATAAATTATAAAAATATGATAAGTATAAATGCTTGAAACAATTTTTTGAAGTTTGCTATACACTGAGAAATGTTTCATTGAGGAGAATCATCATGGTGTAAATATCAGCAAAATAAACAAAAATATGACCATACTTCACATTTTCATCTGCCTGAAGCTATCATGGAGGTTTTAAAGCCTATATACAAGGATCTAGCTGCACCTGATTTACTAAAAAAATGCTTGCATGGAAAAAGCCAGAACCCCAATGAATCCTTCAACAATGTAGTATGGAACCGAATTCCGAAGAATACATTTGTTCAACTAAAAAACACTTCAACTGGGAGCTTATGATGCAGTTAGTGCCTTCAACAAAGGAAACATCAGCAAGTGCTTGGTTCTGAATAATTTGGGCCTTCAAGTTGGAAAACACATTCTGCAAAAGTATTCAAAACCTTCGATGACCAGCGCATATGGAGAGCGGATCGACTAAATGCAGAAATTCAAAAAAAAGCCAGACAGTCAAAACAACTATCTAAAAAGAAACTGGAGGAGTTGTATGCTGAGGAAGAGGGGCCAGACCAACCATCATATGCATCTGGATCGTATTAAATAAATAGGTAATGTCAAAAATTCTCTTTGTTTTCTTTCTTTTGCGTTTTCCGAAAGTTTACTTTTTTATTATGTATGTACCTTTTTCTCAGCAACCATACAAGATATCAAGATACAGTTTTTGTTGTTGTGTTTGTCTTATAGCCTTCTACATTTTTATAACTTTTGGTTGTTGTAAATTATACCTAAGAATTTTTTTACAAAATTAAAACATATTTTTTTTTAAATAATTTTGTTTACACTTACAAAAAAAATTAACAAAACTCCTACTATGAACCAATTATTACAAAAAGTTATAAATGTGTACAAAAAGGTGTATAGTACATAGGGTAAAAATTTGCAAGCACACATTTTTTATAGTTTTTGAGAAAAAGGTACATTAATTTGGCAAAATTAACATGGGAAATGCATGAATGAGGTCTTTAAAACTATAGTATCTTTAACTATGTGGAATGTTGTGTCAAAAGAGTTATATCACCACAGTTAGGAAAAAGCCTGTTGCCACTTTAAAACATTTCGGCTAAGAACTATGTATCGGCAAACAGTACTAAATATATTACTAGAAATAAATATCCTGAGCACAGAAATTTTGTGTCCCCCCCCCATATCCGTGAATATCCCTGTTTTTGTTAATATTATAGAACTATAGAGCTTTCAAACTCTGTTGAGCAATTAATTAATTGTAATCCACTTTACGATGAACACAACTTCAACAAAACGGACTTCATTTAACATAGGGTTGCTAACACGAGTTCAAATAACTAACTGTATTATAGTAATGACACTAATGACCTCAGTAAGTTAGCTAAATCAATTTTGTCGTATGTAGTTGCATGCACTCGGATTTTGTGACAACTTATTAAGCGCAGTCGTCATTAACAGTCATGCACCATAAAGTGTCTAGTTGACGTTAACGATAATCGCCAAACCTGTACCGTACGTAATCCGCTGGGAACTCATTCTTTATGGTTATCAAATCGTGACGGTTGAGCAAACAAATCGTGGAAATATAACTGTTTAAGCTGTTTTGAGAGTAACAGATTTTGCAGCAATTAATTATTTACTTTATACATGTAGTCTTGGTTACGTTAAGTTACAAAAAATTAGTATGGATTGTTACAACAGCACAGTATATGAAACAGCGAAAATTACATTAGTGCTGTTAAAATTAGTGAAATGAATTCAGATCTTGGACTTTTATCCGTAATTGTAAACGTAGTTCAAATCGGTGATAATCGTGATAAAGCAAAGAAATAAATGAGTTATGTATGACAATATCAAATTCCAAATGAATCCTGAATGTGAAGCACGACACCTGATCTGTCGTAGCATCGTAGAAGAAGCCAGCTCTTCATATGCAACAGTAAAGAACTGCCAATTACTGTCATTTGTGCTAATTCAATTCTTACAAATTTAAATTTTTTGTTGCACCATTCTTGTCTTAACCCCTTCAACATACACAACGATGACTAAATTTAAGATTTTTCGGGGATTCCTTTAGACCCCCCCCCCCTACCAACATTGTGGCGTTTACCACTTTATTTTTGTTGGCCGATGGACGGGCCGGCAGCAGTTTCCCTACAGCTGGTCGAGTCGTCTGCTTTTCCAGATGGTTAACCTCTTATTCTAGATGTTTCATTGGAATTCTGCCTGTTTTGGTTTGTTCTAGTGTTCAGGCTTCTAGATTTCTGGAATTAGGTTTTCTCGCTCTCTTCTCTTCAGGCTTCCGTAGGGCGAGGACGTTCGACGAGTTTCAGTGGTCGGAGTTGAAAATCAAAGCTGGCTGCCCGCTCCCTCGACGAACCGGCACGGTGTTTTGGTGTTAATATCGTGGCCTACCTTCCAATCAACGTTCCACGACCTTATTTAATTAATTAGGGCCCAGTCATTCCAAATTCAGTGTACGTTCGTCACAACATAAGGTTCGGAGTGGTGAAGTTCAATAGTAATTTCAATTGTGAGGTAAATTCCTACTTATATACATACTTCAAACAAGAACTACTATTTCAAATGATGAAATTATTTAAGGAAATGATATGCATACAGTATATAGTGATGCCTCAGCGACACACTGGGTTACAAGCCTGTAGATCCGGTCAACGACCACGCCGCCAATTCAATCGTTACAATGAACAGCCATCAATCCCCATTTGCGGCAGGAAGGAACCCAACATTTGCGGTATCCTAAGATGATTCCAAGGTCACCGCCGATTGACCTCGGCTCGAGGGCCCGCGGTCAGCCACCACAACCGTAATAGTCGTAATTGGAATGGAGACCGCGAGCTCATTTTTTACTGATGCCAATCGCGTTTAACGTGATCACCCTTCGAATGTGCTAACCTAAATCGTCGAAAATAATAATTCCGCTGTGCAACGCTTATCGTTATACGCTTATTTACCGCCTCAACGTATTTTTACGTTATCTGATACATAATAACTGATTTTATTACCAAAAATGACGGAGAAAATACCTCAGGCCACACAAAGATGGAGATTATCCATAGGCTTATGTTTTATACCTATAAAATAACAATAAAAGGCGTCGTCTACTAATATGCAGCATCAGATTCTAAAATAACAAATTTATAACAACTCGTTTATCACACGTGTAACTGCTTGGAAAATATATATTTTCTTACATGCACTTCCAGATAAACACTTTCGTCGGATAATATGTTATACTATCCAGACCACATACATAAAAATTAATCAAATTAATTAATCAATAATATTTTATAATTCCTTACAAGTGCAGCTTAAAATTTATTTACTCGTTACTACGAGCATACTCGTGACAATATGTTATTTATATTTACGTCATAAATGTTAATTATCACATAGTAATTCTTTTCTATTTTTGGTTTTGAAACACTAGATAGTGTACTAAATAATTTTTAACCCTAACGTGTGAATGTAACATTTGGATATTCTTCACACGTACGCATCTTCACACTTACCAGCGAAGAGAGGGTTATCGTTTTATTCAGTCAATATCTCTACTCATGGGTAATCAATACTGTATGATTATTTCAGTCTATTATACGTTTTTATGGCATCATTATCGGTATATTTAAAAATCTATAATGTGTGTGTGTGTGTGTGTGTGTGTGTGTGTGTGTGTGTGTGTGTGTGTGTGTGTGTGTGTGTGTGTGTGTGTAATTTGATTTGGGAACAGCACTAGGTAACTAACATGCCACCAAGGATATGCGTCCTAGTAGCAGCGGCCTAGGGGAGTCCCAATCCCCCGCAATAGTATACCCAGATTCCAGTGTGGGTGTGAATCTACCTAGACCCAGGCGCAATCGCTATTTGCTACTAATACTTTAGATAAAATAATTTGTTTATATGTTTGCAAGATAATTTGTTTATATTGTGCGTTATAGGCTGTTTAAATGGAGTTTATTACTTCCTAACCATTTTCCAAATTGGAATTCAACATTTTTACTTTTTATTGTATGTTTACAGGTAAAATTAGTAACATAAAAATCCATTAAAAATATTTGTTGATGATCTCCGAATATTTTTTATCTGTTGTTTAAAACTACAATGAGTGTTGGGTGTTCAGTGGTTTGAAGATTGCAGAACAAGCAAAGTAAATATTTTTTTTAGTTTTAAACGTTAACAAATAAATATCCATGTCGGCATTACAGGCCAGTCAGTGACGACAGTAGACGTGGCCTACTTACAAGGAATGTAGGGGAGACACTGTTTAAGCCCTAAGCCTATTCGCACCGTGTTGACTCTGATAAGGGCGGAAATAGCTTTGAACTAATGACTTGTCCCCACAGCTTCGTTTGTTCGGACCCGCCATAAAACAAGCCCAGACAAGACACTAGAGATAACAGTCCTCGTCCTACAGCGGGACTCTACCATAATAGTCGTATTTAGCCTCTTGGCGCCTTAACGTTATATCTCCGAGTGTTTCTTCAAGTCGATGTTATAGTTATACAATACGACAGCTATTTTGAGTATAATTTGTGGATGATATGGAGTGTAGAGACGGTTGGCGCATGAACGGTTAGGCGCGTGTGCGCATCATCTCTACCAGCCTGGAATGCATAATCAAAATATGCCAAGAGCTCTCTAGTTCTATCTCCAGCTCCAGCACCATGTGCTGCTCCAGGCTCTAGCTCACATCTGGCTCTCACGCTGGAGGAACATGAACAGATGGTGTCGGATAAGCTTCCACTCCGCCACCAACTGTCTGGAAATAGCGCCAGTATCAACAACATTGTTCATCCCGACACTGAATACCTCGGTTATTGTAGTGCTCTCCCTTGACGCGGCCGCGGATCAAAGTCAGAATTTGAATCTTCCACTACTCCCTCCAGGAAGGAACACCTCATATTCTGTACTATTATACACTGTTTGGGGCGATCGCTTATCTTTAAATTATCAATTTACATGTTTCGTTTCTTGTTTTTTACTCAGAAAATAAAACGCCAGTGGCTCAACTCGTAAATTTAGTAGAACTGATATATCGCTGAAAGGGCATTAGCTCCTAGAATACTATATTGCTTCCATTGAATTCACTTCGTGAGGGTCAAATATTTTGAAACAGGCCATGAATAATGTGAATGAATCCTAATATGTTTATATTTCAAAATTGTCAAGCTCTCAGTATTCATCCCTATTGGAGTATTAGCTCAGACCTGTATGATTGACATGAGTTTATATGTTATATAATACTCGTTTTCATAACTGGAGTGTAAATGTAGAATTTTTGTGAACATAGGGTCCCCTTATAACAACTTTAAATGCATCATAGTATAATACATAAAACTTAGTCATAGAGATTTAAACATAAAAAAACGATAGTTGAATAAGCTGATTGAATTGAAGTCCTTAATGAATCTACTGAACCGAAGCAATTGAGCATTAGAAGTCATTGAGGTCTTTAGTCGTTCAAGGTGGCATGCCTGCTTGGTATTCTGGAGACTCCTCGGAGACAATAGCGACTGAAGACAAGCTGTCACATTCCCTGGAGGACTCGCGCCAGGTGCTCGTCCAAGGCCGGTCACTTTACATGTGATCAGAGCCGGGTTGATAATCATCATTGCGTCTCATCATTGCGAAACGCTGGGCTACTCTATTCTCCAAACCTCTCAGGCAGTTTCTCTTACGTTCTATTCTCATGAACGGTAGTGAGTGACTCATCATTACGAAACGCTGGGCTACTCTATTCTCCAAACCTCTCAGGCAGTTTCTCTTACGTTCTATTCTCATGAACGGCAGTGAGTGACTCATCATTACGAAACGCTGGGCTACTCTATTCTCCAAACCTCTCAGGCAGTTTTTCTTACGTTCTATTCTCATGAACGGCAGTGAGTGACTCATCATTACGAAACGCTGGGCTACTCTATTCTCCAAACCTCTCAGGCGGTTTCTCTTACGTTCTATTCTCATGAACGGTAATGAGTGACTCATCATTACGAAACGCTGGGCTACTCTATTCTCCAAACCTCTCAGGCAGTTTCTCTTACGTTCTATCCTCATATACGGCAGTATCGAAATCTATTTTGAAGTACTTGAATTTAGTTTTACTATCTTCTACTTATTCAATTCAACTATCTATATTTTAGTGAACAGCCCGGAATAATAGTGCGAAGAACCAATTTGCACATTTTAAGCACACAACCTGGGTTTCCTTGTAATCAGTATAGAATTGCTCTTAAGAAAGAAATCGATTGTTAGCCACGGTAGTTTTGGTGGAGGGCGAAATGGTTGTATATCGAAAGGGTTAAAAATATCGAACTATAATATTGTCTCAGATTGTATTTTTCATACATTTATACTCTTAAAACCGGCCATCAGACATATAAGTAATATCACAGTTTATACATAAAGAGAAACGAAGTCGTGGTGACGGTCTTTATATTGTTAGTTAACGGCGATTTAATATTTATTTATGCGTTTAATGGTCGTTTCAAGTGTGAAGCCAAGAAAAGGTATTATCTTAAAAATTTTATTACTTCTTATTTTCAACCCTTTTGATATCTTCCATTCAACTTCACCATAACTGACGCTCTCTGAGTTTATACAATGTACATTGGCTGTCAATTTCTATAATATAACCATAACATTCAAATTAAAATGTAAGTTTGCGACGATCATTTAGTACTTCTACAATACCTCTGAAGTAATAAGTTGGAAGTGACAAGAAACACCTGCTAAAACAGTTTTCGCTAATACATTGTAACTTGTAAATACGAGCTACATTGTGCATTCTGTGTTACAAAAGGTATTCACTTAGCCTACAACCGGTATAACAAGACTTGCCTAATTCCGTTGTAGAATGTCAGATAAGATAAATCAGATCGATATAATCATTGTAACTTGTAAATACGAGCTACATTGTGCATTCTGTGTTACAAAAGGTATTCACTTAGCCTACAACCGGTATAACAAGACTTGCCTAATTCCGTTGTAGAATGTCAGATAAGATAAATCAGATCGATATAATCATTGTAACTTGTAAATACGAGCTACATTGTGCATTCTGTGTTACAAAAGGTATTCACTTAGCCAACAACCGGTATAACAAGACTTGCCTAATTCCGTTGTAGAATGTCAGATAAGATAAATCAGATCGATATAATCATTGTAACTTGTAAATACGAGCTACATTGTGCATTCTGTGTTACAAAAGGTATTCACTTAGCCAACAACCGGTATAACAAGACTTGCCTAATTCCGTTGTAGAATGTCAGATAAGATAAATCAGATCGATATAATCATTGTAACTTGTAAATACGAGCTACATTGTGCATTCTGTGTTACAAAAGGTATTCACTTAGCCAACAACCGGTATAACAAGACTTGCCTAATTCCGTTGTAGAATGTCAGATAAGATAAATCAGATCGATATAATCATTGTAACTTGTAAAATACGAGCTACATTGTGCATTCTGTGTTACAAAAGGTATTCACTTAGCCAACAACCGGTATAACAAGACTTGCCTAAATTCCGTTGTAGAATGTCAGATAAGATAAATCAGATCGATATAATCATTGTAACTTGTAAATACGAGCTACATTGTGCATTCTGTGTTACAAAAGGTATTCACTTAGCCTACAACCGGTATAACAAGACTTGCCTAATTCCGTTGTAGAATGTCAGATAAGATAAATCAGATCGATATAATCATTGTAACTTGTAAATACGAGCTACATTGTGCATTCTGTGTTACAAAAGGTATTCACTTAGCCAACAACCGGTATAACAAGACTTGCCTAATTCCGTTGTAGAATGTCAGATAAGATAAATCAGATCGATATAATCATTGTAACTTGTAAATACGAGCTACATTGTGCATTCTGTGTTACAAAAGGTATTCACTTAGCCAACAACCGGTATAACAAGACTTGCCTAATTCCGTTGTAGAATGTCAGATAAGATAAATCAGATCGATATAATCATTGTAACTTGTAAATACGAGCTACATTGTGCATTCTGTGTTACAAAAGGTATTCACTTAGCCAACAACCGGTATAACAAGACTTGCCTAATTCCGTTGTAGAATGTCAGATAAGATAAATCAGATCGATATAATCATTGTAACTTGTAAATACGAGCTACATTGTGCATTCTGTGTTACAAAAGGTATTCACTTAGCCAACAACCGGTATAACAAGACTTGCCTAATTCCGTTGTAGAATGTCAGATAAGATAAATCAGATCGATATAATCATTGTAGTTCGTGAGCTCATGCATTGCAAATATACTCGATTTCACGGAAATGAAAGGTTGACGTTATCTAGATGATACTAAACGTGTATTACACTGTATAATTACCACGTGTACGCAGTTGTTGGACATTTGCAACGGGCCCTCCATAATTGCAGGTTGTATCGGGTGGAGGTAGGTCATGTTTGATGTTATCTTGGAGCTGGTAACATCTCCTGCGGACTGGGGGCTGTAGTTCACCTCTTCTCTAGGTTCCGGAATGCAAAACCTCAGAGCCTGTATGTTAGGTGATATCTTGGGGCTGGTAACATCTCCTGCGGACTGGGGGCTGTAGTTCACCTCTTCTCTAGGTTCCGGAATGCAAAATCTCAGAGCCTGTATGTGTGGTACTATCTTGGTGCCGGTAACATCTCCTGCGGACTGGGGGCTGTAGTTCACCTCTTCTCTAGGTTCCGGAATGCAAAACCTCAGAGCCTGTATGTTAGGTGTTATCTTGGGGCTGGTAACATCTCTCGTGGACTGGGGGCTGTAGTTCACCTCTTCTCTAGGTTCCGGAATGCAAAACCTCAGAGCCTGTATGTTAGGTGATATCTTGGGGCTGGTAACATCTCCTGCGGACTGGGGGCTGTAGTTCACCTCTTCTCTAGGTTCCGGAATGCAAAATCTCAGAGCCTGTATGTGTGGTACTATCTTGGTGCCGGTAACATCTCTCGTGGACTGGGGGCTGTAGTTCACCTCTTCTTTAGGTTCCGGAATGCAAAACCTCAGAGCCTGTATGTATGGTACTATCTTGGTGCCGGTAACATCTCTCGTGGACTGGGGGCTGTAGTTCACCTCTTCTTTAGGTTCCGGAATGCAAAACCTCAGAGCCAGTATGTTTGGTGTTATCTTGTTGCCGGTAACAACTCCTGCGGACTGAGGGCTGTAGTTCACCTCTTCTTTAGGTTCCGGAATGCAAAACCTCAGAGCCTGTATGTGTGGTACTATCTTGGTGCCGGTACCATCTCTCGTGGACTGGGGGCTGTAGTTCACCTCTTCTTTAGGTTCCGGAATGTAAAACCTCAGAGTCTGCATGTTAGGTGTGTGTGAGTATTCAATGAAGGTTTTGTAATGTTCATCTTGTCCAAGTAACCTAAGGAAATTTTATAGAGATTTGAATAACATATTATTGTATTTTATTTTTGATGGTTTCACTTATATTTTTTTCATTGATTAATCTATATAGTAACTTATACAGCAAATATTAAATACCCTCCTATTGTATTTTATAAGGTTTTGTAAAATTGGTAAAAACTTACTAAATATGTAATTAAAATTTAAAAAAAGATTCGTCTTAGAATTCTTAAACGACAGTATATTGTTCTAAGATATTCTCCGTGTACGAACTTAGTAGTATGTTCGGTAATAGCCTATTCAGTTTAACGTGCTTGTGATAAACAGTATCAGTCGATATGAATTAAATGATTAACTCTCTACAATTATGGCCTTAAAGTACTAATTGTTTGTCAATGAAAACACATTTTTACATATTAATTACAGTATAAAACTAAACCGATGAAACGGAGTATGGAAAGTTACTAACTTAGTGATAGAACCAAGTTAAAATTCCCCATCTTTGATGAAAGTAACCATTCTAATAAAGAAACTTTATCACACGTGTTGGTAACTTATTGAGAAATAATATATAATTAACTAAGACAGTCAGTACACTTTGCTTATTTACAACTTTGGTTATTTTGCTTTTCCAGGTAACATAATAACCAACGGTAAGATCAAGCAATGTAAATGTGTTACAAATTTATGTTTATCTTTAATTTTCTTCTTTTTGCCCCAAAATCAATTTTATGTTTACCTTTAATTTTGCTCTTCCAGCCCTAAAATCAATATAGTTCTTTCTATAACTAAGATGAACATGTGTTCCAAGTTAAAAGTCTTTGAGACCTTTCTATTAATAGCATATATGGGTAGCAGACAACGGCATGATTTAAAAACATTTCTGATCATTAATAAAAAATACATTTTGCAGCAACACTTTTTAAACATGCCAGAAAACGTAAGTTGACCTTACAGTTCTTTTGAAAGTAATTTCGTATTTATATTACGTTACCTGACGTCTTTTCCGCTTTTCCTTACTAAAGGTTAACCAAATACAATAATTTTCTTCTGCAATCATAAAGTACTATTTCTCTATTTTTGTACTGGTCTATAAGTGTTTTTCTTCTTTCCATTGAGATAATATATTTAATAACCATAGCAATACAATTAATCTGTGTGGTATCATTTTATCGCTTTAGTCATTTTCTGAAAATTCACTGACACAGCTCGAGACCTGGCATTCCGCCCGGAACCTAATAACAAGGACTGCCTCCCGGAAGCCTGGCCCAACCCAGTCAGTGATACCCAGATCGGTGACGATAGCCTGCCGTGTTGTCGCGCCTCGGCCCGCCGCGCCGCTCCCTGACGCCAGAGGGGTGGGTGACGTCGTCAAGTCGACAGGCGCGCCCACTCCACTTCTTTTAGAGGGTAGTTTTCAAGATAAACAAACCTTTATTGTGAACCGACTTTCTATTTTGACAAATGGCAGGTACGTTTTTGACAACGGTGTTGAGATGTTTGCTGTAAACTGATCTTGCAGATATTGGTCCTATTCTTGCTGAAATGGGTCACAAAGGAAACTGTCCACTTCACACTAAAATGTTTGTTTCGCCAAAAACTCTTCTGAAACTTTCAATATGTCCGTACAAAATTAGTAATGTGAAGATGGTTAGTCAAGAAATAAGGTAAAATTATTGCTTTAATATCAGCGCGGAAGTTAAAAAGGTGAGTGAGGTCAGTTCACTGCTGAACTGTCTCCAGGGCCAAGATCAGTCTCCAGCAGGAAGGTCGCAGAACTGGTCTTGATGAGGTACTAGGGCCTGTAATGAGCACTTGGACGGCCATGAGCTGTGCACGTCTTACACGCGAATGACTAAATCTCTTGGCCCTCAAATCTCTCAAGGCGATGTACGTTTTGTCACTTTTCTTAAAATGCCTGTAATCTCAGATGGAGCTAATAAAATCTATGTAGCTTGGAATACTTGATTAATACACTTCCGAAATACAATAAATCATAAATAATTCCTATCTATGACGTAGAAGGATGTTACTGTTAAATAATATATTCTTCCCGAGCGTATAAGTAATTAATTTTTCAACGTTTTAGTACTCCGTATTTATTTATTTATTTATTTATTTATTTATTTATTCATCAACGGTATCCACCATTTTTACAATAATAATTAATAATATTTGAATAACACAATACAATATAGGCATACTAATACTATATGAATACACAATAATATATGCATTAAGTATATGGACAACAACTAAGACAAAAAAAGTCAGGAGCTGGTGAGCAAAACAGCAAGTGTAACAAGACTAGTGTCCAGACAAGAAAAGAGGGCAACAATCAAAAATAAAACTTGAACGACTACAACAGTAAAATTTTTAAAGCAATAACAAGGAATAAACTTGAAACAAACTATAACAATATGATAAAAATTTTAAAAATAACAAAATTAAATTTCCTAAAGAAATAACAAAAGATAAACCTAGAACAAACTTCAACAACCAAGGCAATAACAAACACACAATGAGTTAGGCATACATAAAGTAACAAAAGAGTGCAAAAATTTTACCCTAAACAGAAATTGCCATACCTATGATACTGCCACAACAAAAGCCCAACTAGGGTTTCTTATAAATAATTTGAAATAGTTCATTTCTAAATCCAGTTGGCCTCATGAAGCAACGATTTAAATGAGTGAAGTCGTACTGAGCTCTAAATAAGTACAGAAATACATGTTTCGTAAATATTGTTTGACAAGAAAATGATATGCCTCAATGAAATATGATTTAGGAAGATGATACCACTTACAGAATTGACATTTTTTAAACTAAAAAACGTCAGCTCTCTCATATATTTTCCAATACATACTTAACAATTCCATATCATCACCTTCATATGTTTTGTTTTTGTGGGGTTCATTAAAAGATTCCTCCAAATTCTATTTCACATGACTACAGTTCCTTGTGGAATAGACATGTCTTCTTCTTTGTCTTCATGAAAGGCACCTTAAAGTATTTGAAAAGATCTTGCAAATAATATAAAGAATATGGCTATAAAATCAACGGCACAACGATTGCACCACCTCCGTTCGGGAGGAACGACCTGATTTACGTTTGTCTATAGCTGCAGAGATGAAGCACCAACGCAACGCCTAGTGTACGGTCTGCACGTGTTCTGTCGTAAGTGCCTATCATTGCTTTGTTGAGTTTTATGTTGTTATTTATGTGCTGTTTTGTTACCTGTTTACATATGTATTCTAAAACAATTTACTTCGGTATGGCAAAATACATATACTTTATATTAAATTATTAGTAATTTATTAATGAAAATAATAATTAAAAAATAATTTTCAAGCTGTTTTTGTTCAAAATGCTGTTCAGAATGAACGGTAATGTTTATGGCTGATTGAATATTCCAATTGGTTAAATAACAATTCCAAATTGATTATGAATGATTTTTCGTTGCATATTGCTGAATAACGGCAGGTTTGTAATCGAAAATTTTTTTATCGGTAATATAACATTTAAAAACGGGAAAGATTGGCGATTGTAAGAGGCTGTCGGAAATCAGGTGATCTCGTATAAATATTAGTTTATGACAAGTTAAAGCCACTGTGTAGTATACATAAGTGAACAATTATAGTAAGAATTATTATCATATGGTCGTAGAAAAATATTTTAACATTATTTCTTTGGTGTGTTAACATCACTTGGAACACTGTTTGAAGAACATAAAACTTGGGAAAATGGTAGCAGAATGTCGTATAAAAGAGAAAATTCTGATTCTGAAAATCCTTGTTCTATTGAAACTTGTGTACAATAAGTTAGGTGAATAATAAGTACTACTTTTGTGTTACGCTGATTTGAATGAAGCAATTACTTCCTTTCCAGTGAATCAAAATTGTAACTCAATTCAATTAAGCACAGAATACTAGAATAATCGTCAATTTCTCGGAATAGTTTTCCTTGGATAAACTAATACGTTTATGACTTTTTTAAATACGTTTCTTTATAAATGAGACCTTTCTCTAAAGTAAAGAGTTATGCAGTTGTTAAGATTGGAGAACCAAATGACCTGTAAATGTGAAGATAATATACACTGTATCATAGTTGAATGTTTAATCTACAGCATTACTTAAATTAAAAGGTGATATCAATCTAACCTATCTCGCATAATAATACTATCATATTATGTGGTAGCATTTTACGTAATAATATAGTCAACGTATGATTGTATATAATCATCATTATGATTATATATAGTGATTAATTATGTGTACACACACACACACACACACACACACACACACACACACACACACACACACACACACACACACACACACACACACACACACACACACACACACACACACACACACACACACACACACACACACACACACATACACACACACACACATCAGTCTGTTTACTGCTTTGTTTTTACGCATGTTTTTCGTTGCATCAATCATTTTATGTACAGTAAAATTTCCAGTAGTAAATGATATCATTAATCGATTTTCGAGGCGCAAAGCCCTTTATTAAGGACCCGACATACCCTTCCTTATTAATATCGTGTCCTAGAAGCTTGAAACTTGTTAAATTGAGGTGCCACTTGGCCTTTGAGAGGTATAGGCTAAGGCCAAAGGTCAAAGAGTACTAAGTTACGATCAGATAAGTTTAGAAATAATTGTTCACTGGATTTTGAGATCCATGTAGCGGAATCAGTCGGTACAGGATCAGTGTACCGGAGTCACGTACCGGTACCAAGATGCTCAGTAGTGAGTAGGATGCGTGTAGCGTGTAACGTGTAACGTTAGCCGAGAGTTGCGTGTGGCGGGTGGCGGATGGCTGGGGCGGCACGTCTGGGTCTCCAGTTTCACATTCACACTGACCTGTGGCTGTGTGACATAATGCCTACCCGACACCGCGTGGAGCCCCCGCCAGACTCCTGTGTTTACCCGCTGTAAATCAATCAACTCACTTGTTTTACAAGCAATTTGATGCTTCAGCATCATAAATAATGTGGCAACTCGTGACGTAGATGATCTCGACGTGGGGGTGGCCGCAGTGATTTAACGGCTAGACTGGCGGTAAATTGCGGTTTGGGATCCGCATCGTCGCTGGTGTGCGTGTTGGAGATTCGTAATCTCTTCCAATTAATTTACAAGTTTCACGTATTGATGTATTACTCACATTCCTCCTACTTGGCTGTTTTACATTGTGAATAGCTCGTCTTGTACAATAATCAACGGTCTGAGATGTGTCTGGATTAAAAAAAAATGCAAAATAAACAACACCTGTGATACAGTAGGCATCATCATTTCGACTGCTTGAGCATACAAAGTAAATATGTTCTCTTAAGTACCGCCACTAAAAGTTCCCCCTTGTTACCCATCAATACTACTCATTTCTAATACACTTCATATTCTATGTTTTAATAAATTTTACATCATAATAACATCTAATTTTACATAATAATTAAACAAATGTTTTAGCGCAATCAGTCTTATTATAAATAGCCAAAACAGTATGTGTATTATTGAATTTATAACATTATGCCTTATTGAATTTTTAAATGAAATAATTGCCGTTAGACTCGATTTGTTATCCTTTCGTTAGTTTGCTAGTCGCGCCCCCGTATCTGTCACTAAGGAACTAACTTAATAACAAGTTTGCTTTCTTCTCATGATTCCTGTTAATTATTATCAGTGGTTTTATCCAAATAAATCCCT
Source organism: Homalodisca vitripennis (assembly GCF_021130785.1). Lineage (NCBI taxonomy): Eukaryota > Metazoa > Arthropoda > Insecta > Hemiptera > Cicadellidae > Homalodisca > Homalodisca vitripennis. The sequence goes on from NC_060210.1 coordinate 178,699,945, forward strand.
GTAACCCTCCTAGTGATGAATATGTTTATTATGAATGATAGGTGCATTTGGAGTGTTTCGCTGGGGGTTTCTTAAAAAATAATAAAAATTATTAATTTTACTGAAAATACAACATATTATATACCAAAATGTTCATAATAACATAAAGAACGATTTTGCAATAAATAAAACTACTTACCTTTGTACATATCCCTTAAATCTTGCTCAAAAATTAAAAAAAAACTGTTTTTTGAAAAAAAAAAATTTTTTTACTACAAAAACCACATAGTATAAAACTTACTAGACAAAAATTCGAAGATAGCCAATTTTTTCTAAATTTCATGAAGATAAATAATATATACAGTTTTCGTACAATATTTTACTTGAAAAACCTGTTATGATGGAAATATATACAGTATGTACATGGAAGAAACCCTTCCATTCACTCTTAGGCACAACTACTATCATGCTTTCTCTTCCACCCTTGATACTTTGGTCTCCAAAAATGATCCAATTTATGGAAACACTCTCTATGAACACCAGAATTTCATCCTGGACACTAGAATCGTGATCTTCCTCTTTTTTGTGTGGCCACATACAATACATAGCCGCTCTTGTCTTCCTGGTAAGCGTTGGAGGGAAAGGCCTGCACCAGGATTTGAATTATAATCATCGGGAAAATTGTCTGCACTGATATCACTGTCACTCACATCACTCATTTGTTCTTCTAAAACATTTCTAATATCTTGTGAACGTAAATCATCCGCCATTTCGAACGTATTACGATCGGAATAAACGAAATAACACCGATAAAACACGCCGACACAACTCATAGGTTAGCGGCGCGACGGTTAGCGGCCGCGAGTAAAACACAACGTCGTAACAAATACCAGCTATTTGTTAATTCTTTTAACAATTCATCTGGAGACAGATCTAGAGGAAAGAGGAGACGTTTCTGTACACAATGCAGTAAATAACGGCCGAATTTAACCGAAGATAGCCGGGCAGCGATAACGAATTCGAAGGCATGTTTGAACGTCGACGCATCGACCTCTATCATTCATATTAAACAAATGAACGTCGCTAGAGCGGCTTCTATCACTAAGAGAGGTAAACTCTATTCAGCGTTACAACAGGACATTGAAGGCTAACTGAATCTAGACTCTTCTGACTCGTCCCTTCATTTCCTCTATGCTGTTATAGACGTAGAGATTCTTCAAACTCCTTTCCATGCTGCAATTAGCAAATATATCCGAGAAGATTGTGATCCTGTGAAAAGAAATTTTTAAATGTTCCAATTAACTTTTCATGGCAATAGTTTTTTTCAGCAATTACAAATAAGTCTTAAACTACAGTTATGGCTGTTTTATGCTGCCCATTACAGCATATTCTGGGTACAGTAGATACCGCTGTAGTTACATAGTTCTGGGTAAACCAACGTTCGTCCAGAAGTAGGATATCAATCATTGCAAATATTGAAATATTGGGAAAAGGGATAACTTAATTGATAATTAACCTACTTTACTGATGAACATGATTCTTAGAGAATCTAAAATCGCTTCTCGTATGTGGACGGTTTAAATGATTTTCTTCTTCACACAAATGGGTTGTACATATAATAACTAACACGATTAAATACCCAGGAACTGTCCCAATGTTAATTTTTCTCTTACACGGCTAAAGAAAGCAATGCTTGATGATCAACGTGATCGATTCATGGTAGCCTATAATGTTAAAATGTTTTTTGAAACAAAAATAAATCAAATCAGGACATTTTATCAATTATTATATGTTATTCTATACATGATTTATTTTATGTTATACCACAAAAAAGGATCATATGACAAAAGAGAATTTAAAATTAGAGCGGTTCATTACTAACATAGATTTTGTTATATTGTGAAGCTTTAGTTACAATCTGACTTTATCCTCAAATTTTGTTCAATATTACCTTCAGTTTAAAATAGTCTAACAATCCTTTGTACTGTTATATAAAATAATAAAAACACTGTTTCTTAGTTTATCGTTTAAACTTAATGTGCAGAAGGAGTCAATAAAACAGGGAAATCGTATTTTTACCATTTCTATACGTAAATAATTCCGTGTAACTTTCATTGACTATGAGAATATGTTACCACAATTTTAGAGTGTAAATTGAATATGTAGCGATGGTATCACGTAAAATGGCATAGACTGTGATAAAACAATGTTTTATCAACAATGCTCTAATAGCTGGAGTATTAAAGTTTCTCCTGCTATTGAGATACAATCACATTGGATTGAGACGGCCAGACATCCACGTGATTGATATCACAATGACACATGGACCTCGAGGCATTAACCATTCCCCTGGTATCATCAGATAAGGACGAGTGACTGGCCACCTAGTCCGCCCATGGTCATTACCCTGCGACCACCGCGAGACCGAGATCCACTGTAACCGTTACCTCTGACCAGATATTGGTTCCAATCCCATTTCCAATTTCTTGGTTTATTGGAGGGAACCGCCCTCATGATAGGCAGAGACGCTCGCTCCCTGAATGAGTTTCCTAAATTGCCTAATCTCCAAAAATAGTTTCTTCGTTTCTCCATACCGACCTGTGGTCGGGACGCTGCTTCGTCAATTGTGATACTCTACAGCAGCTCATAATTCTCTGCAAAGTTTCAATGCTGAGTCATAAATTCTGAAGAACCACGATTACTGATTATTGGTACAAGCGGTGATATTGTTGGTGCCATGATGTTTTGTCATAAAAACAGAGTAAAAGAATCCTATTCTTCTAAAGGACGGCTGTATGACCCTGCATTTGACCAAGAAGTGTCTGCACCTATACTCAGTTTTTATAAGAAATAAAAATGTTTCCTCATACAAATTATGTAATAAATTTATCCAGTTTTTAGTTTAGATGTTAATAATGGTTTATAGAAAAAGAATTAATCCAATGTTTGAGTATAAAGGTACAATAATAGAAACTAGTAATACTAGTCTTGTACATGTGTACTAGAGAAATCTGCACCCCACAAGAACGTGTATCGGAAGTCCCCCCCCCCTTGCTTGCGATTGTCCAAGGGCAAGTCTTGGTTTTGCAACGAGCCTATGATGAATAGCGACTATGCTGCAAGGACCTTTTTCACAATGAGGCTTCCCCCCTATTGACGAAGAGTACGGTAATTGTGAGGGGGAAGGATGTCGTAAGCCTTGTAAAGTAGGCCTACATTTTAGTCGAATAGTTATTGCTAAATTTGAATAGTACGTTTAGAAAATATTTTACACCCAAATAAAATAAAATAGTAAACAGTTTTAAATTTGAAATATGTCCCCTACAATATTGTTTTTTGTGAACAGTTGACCCGTACATCAAACTCGTCCCCGACCACTCTTGTGGGTGAAAGCCACATTACGACCGGGTCTTTATTACTTGTTTTGCAGCAGTTTCTGCAAACCGAGCCTCTAGCCTACGGGTGGGTGTGGGAAAGTGAGCCGTACCATTCATACAGTTTCATCTGCAGGTCGAGTGTGTGTGGAGGTCGCAGACGCCGAATACCGCGGTACCGAGGTACTGTATTCGCGACTTTCTCCCCTCTATTTATCGACCGGATTGAATGCAAATGCGAGTTTAAAGACAGTGGTCATAATGCTAACTCAAGAAAGTTATTTAGAGATTGTTGCCCCAAACATGGTCAAGTCTAATAGAGCCGGGCTTCGGTGGAGAAATCCGCGTACGGAATATCGAGATGGACTCGCGTGATTCTGAAGCCAGTTTCAGCGAATGATCTCTTGATAAAGTTATATGGTAGATGTACTCGAGAGAAATCACTTAATTACCGGCTTAGTGACTAATATTAATATGGCTGAGCCATGCTACGTTCACCAATGGCAAACTGTCAAATAATTGAAATCCTATGTGCTGCATTCACGCTATTCTATGGCTAAAAATGTGGAGGCTGTTTTCTACTATGAAGTATTGCAGACTTACATGTAAACAAAGTCTCCTTTGTAAGTATAATAATTACCGTTGTTGGCTTATCTTCGCGAGTGTGTCTGCTTACTGATCTTCGCTTACTGTTCCTTTTCTATAACGAAGCTCCCAGATATCAGATTGAGGATATACATATTAACCAGCGTTCACATGTCCCAACTGTACATTATTCATATTCCGCTCGCTTGTAAAAGATACGAACTATTTAGTAATTTTTTAATAACAATTACAACAGTTGTACTTTACTCAAGTAAATCCGTTAACGCATAAATGGACACCATCACGTTAGAGATATTCTTTGCACAAGCCGGGTATAACAATGATTTTGTCAGTTGAAAGGTATCAGCTGTTTTGCATCAGTTATAAAAATTTACAAGATGCTTCTTTTGTTTCAATTTTTATTAAAATTTCAATGGTACTTTTTTTAACGAAGTCCGTCAACGCATAACTAAGCACGACCATTTTAAAGGTTGGATTGCACAAGTCAGTAACAAAAAACATGTCACAGTTGAGAGTCATCAGCAGTTTGTTGATATAATATAATGACGAGCTCAGCCAGTGACATCACAATACAAAAAATAGTGACAAACAATAGTGAAATGCTTACAAACGAAAAGAAAATTTCTTTTAAACTGATTTAAGCATTATACTTGAAAATACAGTAGTATCTTCAGTTTACCGTCGACGATGGATGATTTTAAAGGGTAACATGATTACGGAAATGTTCCATCGTTAATTATGTATAGTTACAAAATAACTACGTTTCTAGAACATCTACTAGCTTCTTCAGTTGAAAACTATTTTGTTTTTAAATTTGACTTTAGTTAATTCATATTTGTATATTTGAACTCTGTACCCTTTTACATATTTAACCTTACCTTTTAAAATTCATCATCAAGGAGAGAGAATATATCGGTACTTGAAACGTTGCGTTGTCTTTTTTAATGCAAATATAACAAAATGTTCTGTGGTTTGTTGTAATGGATGATGCAGTTTAAAATGTGTCCCCAAGTCAATAATTGTGATTTTTATATTTGTATGAAATGTTTACTATTTAATTTTCATTTCGTGAACATATAGCTGAACCTTAAAAAGTTAAAAAATGTCTAGTAATGAAAATGAGATTCACTGCTACTGAGTTTTGTTGATTATTGATTATTACGTTTGTTTAAAAAACCACTAGTACAAAAATAAACACAAGAAATGCGTGTTAAACGTAGCTTTAATGTGATCTATATTTTATTAATAAATATATATCTTATTTATTTTCCAAAGTTTACTGCATTGTGTATATAATATTAACGAGCACATCTCTCGGTAACATAAGGTACCAAATGTATAAGGCGAAATGGTTGCGTAAATGCAGGAGCAATGACGGACATTGTCTGGACTAGGGCCAAGTAATTATCATGCGTCAGTTACATAACGCATAGTAGGAATGTGGTCTGGCATCACACCTTACCTTCGCATCTAGATATGCATTCGACCGGCAGTGAGCCTTGTCCTGCTGGACAGAACATAACTTGAGGGCACCATAACCTACATTCTCCTCTAAATACATTACCTGGTGTGGTTTGTCATCGGGATATTAGGGCAAGAATTTGCAAAAGAACGTGCAAAGCAATAAATAGAGAGAGGAATGGAACTAGGAGAGAGAAAGAATGTAATGCGAGGAACAAGGAATGATAGGAATTTTGCTGGCACCTAGAACACTAATCACAGTTAACATAACATACCAAATTCCTGGAATTAGGATTGGAAGGACTTATTATACCGAACACCTCCCGCAACTATGTTAATAATCTTTGATTAAGCAAAATCAGATTTATGTATGCTTCCAAGTCCTGGAGATGTGCTTCCTTCAACACCTGAGATATTTTCAATAGCCCAAACTGTTCTTTCGGTACCAGCCAAGCTCAATGGTCTCATTATTGACCGTGATTCCCTCAGCAACATTTACAACTTCGAGTTTACAGTGTCTGTCGTCAGTGTCTTGTCAAAGGTTTCCCCAGCATGAATAAATCCACCAACATGACGAAACTTATATAAATAACATTGGACATCTTCATTACTGTTTTATACTCTTCCCGTACTCGTGCTCTGAATCCTTTGATTCGATCTAGTCCCGCATTTACCATTACATTACAGTTGTTGTTCGTTACTGTCACGATTATGGGCATTGAATCCCAAACAAGTGGTCACTCAACCCCCTCAGAACAAAAACATTGCTGTATTTAACAAGGATTTTACAATTCTGATTTATACAAACTTGACATCTTCCAAGCCATAAAACTTGGCCCGTATTACACAGATGAGACGATGCCTAGGCCACCGTGCCGCACTATAGTATGGAAAACAATCCGTTCGCATATCTTTAGGCATCCATTGTCGAACAACAGCATAAACGGGAGAATCAGTTTTGTTCTCCTAGACAGCATAAATGTCACAGGATACAATTAAAGAACTATGTGCTATGTTGACTTTCTTGTGTCAACTGGTGTAACGTTAGGTGAAATTAAATCATACTGCCCAACATCAATATTAACGTTAATACGTTCGCATATTGATACATTTCGACTAAAGTCATTCCTATCATACTGGAGCAAACTCACAATCTTTGGGTTACTCAAATGACGCTACAATTTATTATATGGCACGCTTTCGATTAGCATGATACGGCTCAAGTTAGGTATAAATCACGTGGGATTATATTAGTTTAACATCACAAGCAAAACTCAGAAAATAACTGAAAAAGTGATAATGATGGATGAGAAAGGATGGATCAAAAGGGAAATGTTGCTCTCATTATGTTGTTATCATTTATGTCTGAAATAAGTGAACGAAGTACAAGGAGGGGTACATCCTTATTATCTATCCCAGTTCATCGAACAACTACCTTTAGTAAGTCGTTTACAGTTTCTGCCTGTCGATTGTGGAATGCCTTACCTTTAAACATCAGAGCCATTGAAAGGCGCGCTAGCTTTGGGGCGGAGGTCAGGGCCTTGATGCTGGGGGCTCGGGGGTATAGCGGTTGGCGGCTTTGGAATGTGGTACTTAGGGCAACTGAATGCAAGTTGAATGAATGCGTGTATGTCTTATTATAGTATTGTAAATATTTATAAAGTTACATTAATTATAAATTTTTTATTTTTTAATTTTATTTTAAAGCTAAGATTCTTGTAACGTATAAGGTTAATTAATATATTTTTGTTTAGTTATACATGTATATGTATGTTAGTTTAATTTTTTACGAGGTTAAGTGGTAGAGAGGACTTTATAGTCCTAACTTCGCCTCCAATAAAGACATTTTTCATTTCATTTCATTACTGACCATTTTTAACTCTCCAAACTCTAACTCTCGCGCTAAGCGATCGTGCTGGATATTTGTTAATTCGGTCTTATATAGTACTTTGCAGACAGAGCTGACTAAGTGAGTGGTTAACTCTATACTTGGTAGCTTTCGCAGCTTCCAAACGAGAACAGAAAAGAACTCCACGTACTACCTGTGTGTCAATGGCATACAAACCGACGTCGTGGAGTCAAAGTTACTCTTAAAGTGGCATTCCCGACTTGTAGTTAAGCTTTATGCGCTGAACTACCTAACGGGGGCTGAAAAATCCTCTTCTGTCTTTCTGTATGTCTGTCTGCACTATACCTCAAGAATGAATATTATCGATGGACTTTAAAATTTCGAATTTGGTGATGGTACATGGCCCCTATTTGGAATTTGGTTGTGCATCAACGTAGCGAAATCCTTCCTTAACTTTCCGCAGGCTACGTCAGAAACGAATTTAACTATAGACCTGAAATTTTGTATATTTTCCAAAGAGTATTGGCAAATTCCTCTTTTGCCTGTTTATCCGTTTGTCCGTTTGTATTCCACAGAGTATCTCGAGAACTAATTGAGCTATGGAATTGAAATTATTATGCATGTGACTTCATTTCTAGATCACCAACATCCAGTTTAATTAGTGTGTGTGTTACCCTAAGAGATTTGGATGAGCGATAGCGTAATGTTTACTCTCTCCAGAATATCTCGAGAATGTTATATAAACTGTACATTGTGCATGGTCCCTTACTTATACATAACAAAGATTGAGTTTGATGATGGTGCATGTCTGTCGATGTCATTTTTCTAAGTGTTAGTGAAAGCTGTAACTCAAGTGAATATCTCGGGAACGAATGTGAGTCATAGACTTGACATTTTGAATGTTTTGCTATCTTTGAGAGGACTGGCACCATCCTCTTCTGTCTATCTCTCCGTGTGTCTGTCCTTCTGCTTCTCTATTGCAGATTATTTTTTCATGTAGCTAAACGTCTACATTCACAATATTTAGTGCATCATAGAACTGATGTTATATATAGAACACGTGGTTTTTTATTAAACTATTTTAGTTGGTCATCATGGAGAAAACATTTTAACAAACACCTTTTTTACTAAAGCATTAATATGATGTTCCGTGTATTATATATTTGAAAATTTTGAAATTCAAACCCGCGGTATCCTCCATTTTTGACACAATTTGTACATAAAATCTAATTCAATTAATTAAAATGCTTGTTTGTTTTTTTTTTTATAATTCTAATCTTCTCAAGATTTTCATTGGTGAAGAAACGATTCGATTAGGACGATTGTATTCTAAATTAATTGCTTAGCTTTTCGTCATGTCGGGGTGCGTGCTCAGAGTTATGAGAAGTAAATACAAGAAAATTTATAATTCATTACTGTTTCCCAATACAGCAGTTAACAAACTCATGATAATCTCGTGAAGGTAGACAAATGGAATGACTGAAGCATGCTTAAGACGCTGGCGCTACTGCGGTCAGTGTAGTGCATCAGTTAATAACACATTCTACAATTAGTTATACAAACATTTGGTATCTAATATTACACGATGGCGTAGTGTTACAAAATAAGGAACAGTAGTCACTTCATAAAATACCAATATTGTCTTATCTGCATGAAAATTTCAGACACAGTTAGCAAATAACTTGTATTGTTGTCGCATTGTAACTACAGCGTATACAGAGCATATACTGGATTTTGTTTGAAAGCCATAAGTGAACGGAGCCGATAAAACTGAAGGCCGTGACAAAACTCGGCATAGTGTAGTAGTAACATTCAGGGTGTGGATGTATGGATGTTTAGAAAGCTCTAACGTCGCTCTAGGAGATACCGCAGTATTTATTGCAAACTCTGAGAGTATACGTCAAGATATGGAGGTTGAGGACAAGATGTGTTTATCGCCCCCCAGACACTAATAGCCCGGGTGTTTAACATAACATACTGTTCTGTTCCACGGCCGCTCAGTTTCAGATAAGCACTTGCAACTTTAAACAACGGGGATGTGTTCCAAACAATGTACTTTATTAGTTTTGTTAATTATTTATTTATTTTTCACACACGTCGCTCGTTAACATTTCTCCTGATGGGATTCATGTATGTTGAATACATCTAATGTTCAGCTTGCAATATATAAGTTTATAATTATCGTTGTGGTTTTTGTTATGTGATTTTCTATCTCTACTAGTATGTACTTTATTCATAAACATTTCATAAAGATAGAAGGACTAGGTTATTTTCGTTGCTATCTGTACTGTCCACTTATATGATATCTTATCGTGTAATGTAGGCGAACAATCTGGCCCACTTACGATAAACGTCCCTGTATATTTTAATATCACTAAAACAGACCTTGTCCTTGGTTAGTAATATTCCGGAATTATTATTACTGTTACAAGTGTCGGGTAAGTTGAATTAGAAAAGTTTCTCCGTTCTGTTTCTGTCATCAAATCGCTGAAAGTGATGTCATAATTATTAAGAGAAAGAGTAAACGTTTCAAGAGATGCTACAAAGTTCGCACTATCTACAGACGACGTCATGGTCAAAAAAGAAGACTCGCATATCTGGGTTAGTCATCCAACGCTTGACGGCTCCAGATTGACCATCACAAAAAGATGCGCGATAGCTGAGTCGAGAATAGCAACAAACAGTGAGCGCCGAGTCGCTCCCAAGGCTGTGATACATCAGCTGCAGCTCGCATCAATGGCTGTCTTGATGCAGGACATGTGCGAAAATAGCATCAGATGTGTGACGAGCAATGAGCCATGAGGAACTCCACAGACCGTGGTTGTGCGTGCACGCCACTCTCGCTGCACAGCTGGCAGAAGTTATCACTCAGTTCGGTTATCAGTGTGTACGCCCATTTCCTAGTGAGACAAAAACTAATCTATCATGAAATTTGCTTATAGGATAGTTAACCCACAGGTAATTTTTACCAGACATACGAACTCAAAGCGAATTTTATAATACAATGATTTAGAAAGGTAGTCTGCTTGAAACTTCCTTAAAATATCATTTTAGTTTCTGTTTTCCAAATGAATTCATTAAAAGAAGTATACGTTTTATCGCAATGATTTATATTCCTGTGGAAAGTTCGGTTATGGGCGTACACACTGCCCATTTCCCACTGAGGGAAAACTAATTCATTATGTAATTTCTTATAGGATAGTAATCCACAATTAATTTTCAGAATATATTTTAGTATATGTTCACCAATTAAATGTATTGAAAGAAGAATAGTATGATCACAACCGATTGTAGCTTTACACTCCTGAGGGAACCTGTAAATGATCCGAAAACATAGTCTGAGCTCAGCAGACGTATGGGGCGACACAGTTTAGAGCAAGTTTCTGAGGCATTGATCACTGTCAAGGCAAAGATAATTACCGGCTGAAAGAAAGGCGGGAGCGTGACAAGGCCTGGGGTTGTCGGAGATGAAAGTAAAATCACCGGAACTGGCTGCCAGGACGCGATAATTCGGCCATAACTCAGGTGTGTGGGTGCTGTTACCTCATCTGGGCCTAGGTGGTCTTTACTTCACTCGTATCGATATTACACCGCCTGGGCCACTCGCTACAATGGTCTGTGAACACATCGTACAATAGTATTTCAGTTTGGACTATCCCCTCTGAAGTCCTTTACTGCAATATAACCATATTCTTTCTCTTCATGGGGGATTTTACCGGGTGCCACATATCTTTTTTCACAGATACGCAATTTTTCTTTTAATTTATATTTTACAGAAAATAATATGAAACTTAAAATGGTTTTTGTTATTCCCGTTTCAAAACTTTTATACTTGTCAAAAAATTATTATGTTGCACGTTTCACTTTTCAAATGTTTATGAACCTTTCATGTCAAAAATCTTTTCAAATATTTATATACCTTTAATGTAGAAGATGAATATGAGGCGATTTTTTTTAATACAAGTGTGCATCAGTATTTTAGTATGAGTACTATATATGTATATATTTGAGCAATTCCATTAAAACTCCAACGGAATTGTTTCAACAAAATCCATTATTGCATAAGCGAGCACAACCACTTTAAAGATACACTTGCACAAGTCGAGAGCAACAAGCAGCTTATACCTCTCAATTGTGACGTGTGACATAGGTGATTTCTAGTACATTTTTAATAATTATACTATGTTTTTTGTTATTTGATTTTAAAAATTTCCAACAGACGCCATTTAATTAATATTAAAGAAAACAAGACAATTATTTTTATTATTTTCTCGTTATCTATTCAAACCTATATGCCAAATTTGGTTTCTTTAGCTTAAATAGTGTGAGAGATATTAAATGTTTTCTAAAAAAATAAGAAAGTGGCGTCTAAATAAGTTATTTTTCGACCTACAATTATATGCCTTTTTTAATGATGAGTATTATACTACCGTACGTTACCGTTAATATATAACTCGAAAAGAATGATACCAAAGTCATCATTGTACCAACAATCATTGTACTAAATACTGTATCGGATACTGAGTCATCATCCATTGGACAGTTTTTGTATTCAGCACTGTTATTGTGGCTAATTTAATTTATTGCTGTTTTCCAATTATTACATGTATCTTTATTGTATCAAATTAAATCTTTGACCACTTGTAAAACACGATATAACGTTATCTTTTATTACACCCGAGAGCAATTAAAAAGACCTTGCTGGCTCGGGTCGGCAGCGTCAGCGCCAGAAGGCAGTAAAACGTAAAACGCACGCAGTGGTGAGCGGTGACAGGTCTAGTTAGCCGCATGCAGAACTCTATATACAACCCGTCATTAATCTGCAGTGGTATCCTCCCACCTATCCTACCATCTATGATTGGTCGCTCTTGTTTACATTCATGGCCTCTGCAATCAGATAAGGTGACATAAGTAAGCGAGCTGTCGTCAGCTAAAGGTAGACCACTTCCAATTAACCACCGACAACCAGTGATCCAGTTCGATTCCGGTATTCCTTCAGGCACACACCTCCCATTGTGACCTGTTAAAATACTGGCTGTTATGCTTGTTCCTCTCCAGGTATGTCACAATACTCGGTAAATGTAATGTTTTCATGTAAAGTTTTAGTTACCACATTCTGTAGCAAGTCACTGCTGTCAGGGTAGTAATTAAAGATTGATAGTAGTTCTTAACAGTTGGAGATCCTCGAAGAGTACTCACATAATTATAATTCAGTCTCTGAGGATCCCAGCGGCCGCGCCATGAATATTTCAGTCTGTCGTGTACGTGAGCGTCCATGCTTATCAGCTGGAGGTCACGACACCAACCTTACTGATAACCTGCGGCGCCATTCAAGCCCGAAATATTTATCTTTATTAGCTGTTTCCGAAGAGGCTCTTGTGTTTGTAGATGCCACATCTTCCAGATGTTTGCGAACCTCTCGCCTATCGCGATGTTCGAGTCAGGGCGGTGTTATCAGTCACATCCGGTCGAGATAAGGAAGTGTGAATCTTGGCATGGATTGGTCATTGAGACATTCCAGAAATTATTTATCTTGACCGATGATTGGTGTACTGTACTTCTTTCACTAACTAATCAAATACTACGTACACTTTTCAGGACATCAAAGCCTCCAATTGTATAGCTGTTCCGAATCAACTATGTATTATTCTGTTATATTAATGACCAGTACTGTAATATAAATTTTTATTTTCCGAATTTTTTATTCATTATGTAAGTATCTAACTATGTACAAAAACTAACCACCACATGTTGCCTACAGGACTATCCGGGGAGACGACTCTAGTCTGGGACCATGGACACTCTGTTGCGAGGGGACGAGAGGGCTGCCGGGGTTATTTCCGGATCAGACCCCTACAGAGAGTTGGAGCTCTACCTCGAGAAAGTCAGCGTAAGTCGACACCTTATGTTTACAACCTACCTCAGCTGTTTGTAACCTGCATTGATAGTGAACAGTTGTCCATGTGGTTTCTGTTAGTGTCGATGTCTGTTAGAACCGCCGTATTTCATTTCTTGCTTCCTTCCCGTAATGGCATCCTTTGTGTCAAGGATCTTGTCAAGGTTTCTACTACTCAATTAATTGTACTCACTAATTGCCGAGTCAATGTATGTTAGTTCTTTGATTTTATTTTCAAAGTAGTTTTGTCGAAGAACGATTATATACATTGATTGTGTTCATCGTTGTTTCTATAAGCACTTCGAGTTTATTAAAAAACCAATGTTTTCTTCCTTATATGAGTTCCAAATCTAAATTCATACATCAAAGGAATTCTTCGTTTTAAAAATAATATCTTCAAACAACAAAATACGGTTATCAGATGGAGTTTTGTTTATCCAACCGAAACCCTTCTAGGACCGAGCTATTTATACCGCTTCCTCTCAATACCGGCACATTATTTACCCTGGAGACCCTGCGTTATTTTAGAAACTAGACGGAAACGTCACGGTTCGGGTGTGGAACGGCGGCGTCCTGCGTCAGTTTGAGGATAAAGGTGAAGGAGAAAGGTCGTCTAATTGACCCGGACCGGGGGTCTTGTGACATGTGCGTGGCGAGGAAACCTGCCGAACATCCTTAGGAAGTCAACCGAGTAGGTAAGCTCTATTTAGCCACATTACAATGTTCCGACCGTTCTTCCCATTATCCATAATTATTCTCTGGAGTAATCTTAATTTTACTTGATATTGCGCAATAGGAAGTACTTATACTTTGTATCGGCTTTTATACACTATACACAATACATAAATGGCCTTACCATTTAGATAATTTGTTAAAAATAGATACAGCATTTAAAACAGCCTTCACGAATTTGTCACGAACTAAAATGTATAGGCTACGTCTTAAATAAAGCATTATACAAAATAATATACACATAATATATTTTTATTAGTGCCTATAGCTTCGGGAGTGTTAAAACAACTCAATTTTGTGTAACACGTAGAAAATATTTTAGACAATTAGCAAACTAATACGGTGTATATTGAATATTAACGTGTACTGTTACCTGGAAATGTATTTGTGCGAAGTTTGATACGTCCAATCAGAGTTGCCAACTTACAGCCACAAAAAATCAACACATTGGAGTTAGGATTAATATCAGTTTTTGGAATTGCTACAAAACATTCTTTTTTACAATTATTATAAAAGAGAATTTATAACTTTTACCAATAATTTTTACTCTTTCAAAAAAGTTAAATTGTTTTGAATGTTTACATTTATCCCCTTTTCAAGCCAACCATAAATTTTTAATAGATTAATAAATACCGTGGCCTCAGCTTTGTAAGTAGGACAGGAGTCACTGCGGAGCCCGGAAAACTTGGTTGGGTTGACTGGCGGGCAGAGCAGTCACGGTAGGCTGAGTGACGAGACACACCCTGTCTCTGCTGTCCTGTTCTGTGGGACTGAGACACCACCATCTCCAGAGCTCCCAGAGGATAAGGTATCCTGATTCCGTACCGAATCTCAGTTACTTTTCCATTACATCATTCTGAATTAAGTCTTCAATCTCCTTGGTCCATTATTACTTGTTCTTACAAATTTAACAACATTTTTGATTTAGTACGTATTTCAAAATACCGTGTATGTTACATTGTCTTGTTACCAAGTGTATTACGAGTCTGTGAATGTAAAGTGCATGGGGTTTGTTACACGGTTCTAACAAGCAATCCCCCACGACGAAAATGTGTCACAGGCCGAGTTATGGGGAAGACACCGGGCTACTCCTGTGCCAGACATATATCAGCTGCTCCCCAGGTGTCTGTGCCGGGCCCGGTGCCCGGTCGTAGCCCGCAGTTTACGAGAGACTCCTGCACATATTTATGGGGTGTGACAGGCCCGGTCGAGACCTTAGTACACATTGCCCTGTTATTACCGGTAGCTACTCAGATATTTGGTTCCACTGGCTAAGTGAGTCAGATTATACGTTATTAACCTTGGACCAGGCTTTGATTAATTGGTATTTTAATTTCTACTCGCAATTTAAATCGAGATAATTTATTCTATTTAAACGATACAATCTCAGACCATTGACATTATATGGAAAGTAAATGTTTCTACTCGTTCTTACAAGTACGAAGGAGTACGCCACACCTCACAGGCTTTGCAGAGGCTGCATGCAAATACGCCAGACCTACTAACTGATAGACAGACAGAAAGATCACATATATAGAGATTAATTGTGCTAGCCTACTAAGTGGTTTCAATGACGTTCAGTCAAATCCAATTGATGAATATGGCCACATAACTTATTAGTTTCTATGTATAAATGAAGTAGCCCAGTGTGCACAATTAAAAAATATATATATGTTAATTTGTATTGAGATATCTTTGCTGACACTTAGGTTATATATATATATATATATATATATATATATATATATATATATATATATATATATATATATTACTATATCAAATTTTAAGATGTCATTTGATTACTGTACTTAGTTTTTAACAAATTTATGTATTCTACGAATTTCATGAAGTGACATGCACTATCATTGAACTCGATGTTACCTTAACATAAATGAAGCTTAATTCTCGAGATATCGTTTAGACAGACAAACAGACAGCATTGGAACTTTCCAGACGCACGAGTGATACGCTTCGATAAAGCTCAGCCAATTACACAGCCTTGACATTACTTAAAATCTAAAGTATTGGCGCTTATAAAAGAATTGAATGGTCAATTTAGTAAAAAGTAAATAAGTGACAATATCGGTAATACTTATAAATACTTGTAGGCAAGCAAATTTAGATTCATCTCATGTATTAATATGAAATGAATTAACTTAATATTATTTGATTTAAATGTAATAACTATTGTTGTTAACAAAGGAAATATTAAATTCCTTGCTAAGCTTTTACCTCAGAAATCCCGTTAGTTTTCCTCGTTAGTTGGAATACTATTTAGATAATGTAATGTAATATTTAGATATTTAATACATTTATTGCGGCTTAAATATCTTACATCATACATCAATATTATGTATATTCTTTCCATTGATTATTTTTGTATCGTTGCAAAGAATAAGGAAAAGTAAGATTTTTTATGAATATTATTGAGTGTTTATATTCCAAAAAGAAGTCAGTTAAATTTTGTGACAAAGGAAATTTTGATCGTTTAGCTCCTCGATAAAAATACATTATGTTTTACTATATGTAACAATTAGTTACACCATTAAATTACATTAAAAACATAAAACCAATATTTAATACATTTTATTGTTTTGTGAGGCCTTTCGATATCCAAGATATCTTCTTCAGACACATCATCGTTTTTATGTTTTTAATGTAATTTAACAGTGACCAATATAAGCTCCATCTACAGCAGTTACACCATTGTTTGAGTTAGATTAGCTAGTGACTAAACTTTCTGTGTTTTGGCATGGTATCACTAGATCTTTGCTACAATAAATTGACAAAATTGCTATAGTATGTAGAGCAAATTCAGTGTATGTCTGGAAAAGTTTATTATAAACAATAATATATCTTAAGTAGAACAGATTGATATTTAAAACTGATATTTATTATATAAGTTAAATAATATACCTATATTTTCAGTATAGTCCTTTTCAGAGCCATTAAGTTTTTTTTTTGTTTGTTAATGATAGAGGAACGACGAGTAGATTTTGGCCTATAAACAATAACATATTTGTCATAAAAAAACATTAACAGACGTGATACAAGGAGAGGTAGAAACATCTATCACATCATGCATGAGGTGTAACATCGTTCTCATTAGAGAGAACTCAAAGACGTTTTACTAAAGGAACAAACTAACCATGTATTTTAATCTAGTCGTGAACAACCCAGGACAGGATCCCAAATTAAAAAAAAATGCCATCGTGTCATTATCCTTGCTGGGATACAGTTTGATATTTAAATAAATAGATCTCGTGTGGTTCCCCTGTTATATTTCCTTGGTCACACCATTAAAGACCTCTATCTTACATCTGAGCATATAATTTCATATAATTCGTGTAATGAGAACGCATGAGATTTCACATGTTATCAAGATTATATTCGATGGATTAGAAACAGAATAATGTAAACTCTGCGTCGTGACAAGATTTGGACAACAGTATAGATAAGCTGAATTCAGCCTGTCACGCTTTCCTCCGCCAAGAACTTACTACGTAGTTGACACAAAATCTGTGTACAGACCACAGATAGCTCGAACCACTGGCAATAAATAAGCTATATCAAAGCGCGGATCTTTGTACATAACACTCCACTCAGGTGGATACGATGACGTGTGCGGGAGTGCTATACCAAGTGTGGAATGCGAAAGAGAAAGAGGAGATATAAGTGTCAAACTTTCCTGATTGTATCGAAGATATGGCAAGAAACTATCTGAATAATATTTAGTAATCGAAGTAATTTCTTCGTAGCAATTGTCTCTTCCTTCTTTGGCAAACGTAGCTGTTATTGGTCTAGACTGCATTACCGCTTTTACCCAACTTGGGTCCGAGTCTCTTTATTCACATAATTGTGCTTTTCGACGATGGACATACAGGAGTTGTACAATTGCTTGAATAGTCAGGATATGCTCTTCAAAGATGAACATCCAAGAAAAGCTGAGTTGTACGAGTGCATAAGTAGTTCGGATGTGCCCTTCATTAATGAACATACAGGCAGATATGAGGTGTAAGAATGCTAAATTAGTTCGGATATAGTCTTCTACCATGAACATCTTGGGAAAGCTGAGATGTACGAGTGCACAAGAAGTAGGATGTCCTCTTCAACAATGAACATACAAGCAGATCTGAGTTGTATGAGTGCTTAATTAGTTCGGATATAATCTTCGACCATGAACATCCAAGGATATCTGAGCTGTACGAGTGGACAAGAAGTAGGATGTCCTCTTCAACAATGAACATACAAGCAGATATGAGTTGTATGAGTGCTTAATTAGTTCGGATATAATCTTCGACCATGATCATCCAGGGATATCTGAGCTGTACTAGTGTATAAGAAGTTGGGATGTTCTCTTCAATAATGAACATACAAGTAGATCTGAGTTGTAGAGTGCTTAATTATTTCGGATATAATCTTCGACCATGAACACATCCAGGGATATCTGAGCTGTACGAGTGCATAAGAAGTTGGGATGTTCTCTTCAATAATGAACATACAAGCAGATCTGAGTTGTATGAGTGCTTAATTAGTTCGACGATGAACATCCAGAAGTTGTTCATCGTCGAACTAATTAAGCACATGCTTAAGTGTGCATTTGGGAAAGGATCAGTTTATGGAGGAATCGTAATTCTCTTTGGATTCACGCCTAAAAAGTGTTGTATTTTCCATCTATAACAAAACCAACCAACTGGAATACATGGTTTTCCACTGGGGAACGACCTGACAAATCACTGCTGCTATTCAGATGTCTGCATTAGTGTCAAGAATCAGGTACGTTACCTCCTACGTAAACACTACTCCATAGCCATGGCCAATGCAATTACAAAACTCGCCAAGTAAGAGATTCACAAGTACATAAGTAAATGCTAGGCTGTACTTTTGGGAACCTCGCCGTGCTGTCTGAAAATATTGAAACAACAGATTTTTAATTTTATATTACCTTCTTTGCTTCCATAGCTAAATAATTACTGTTAATTGTAAAGGGAAAATGAGTATGATTTGTAAAATTAAAGTCATTTGTGAAGTGAAATTTATTGCAATTACATCTCATTAGTATTCACAATTGTATCCAACCAATAACGTTATCAGTTCGTGTCAAACCTGTGTACTAATGATTGCCATTCAGTAGTGACATCGGAATTTGCGATGATTGATGGTTTATTCGTGACTTTGGGTATCACGGAGTTGCTCCGTTACATCAGACACCCAGACAGTTCCACGCGAGGAGAGAGGAAGTGTGAGGGGGTCCATGGAAGGGATTCATCTCAATTCTATCCATCATTTACCTTTCAGCTATTTGTTCACCGTGATCAATTCCTCTGATTTTTATTTCACCAGTGAATACCTGTTGATAGTTAGTTCAAATAAATGAATAAATGATTTATTTCTTAAAAACACAAATATTAGTACCAAGACAAAGTCATATGAGTATTACAAATGTATACTAACAAAATACAATTCTGTTATGACAAATCAAATATAATTTTAATAGGAAAATAGGTTCCCAAAGGCAAAGCCTGGTTATGGATGCTTATACTATTTAAATTATTAAATGTGTATAGATTGAGTGTCCAATTACATAAAATTTCTAGACGCAAATTTGTACAAAATTTTAAATAAATGAATTAAAATGTACTAATTTAACAAATTATTCAATGAAATTAGAATTTTGATCTGTTGTGTGCGAATGAGCATTATATTTTACAACTTAAAGCAGATGCATTAATTTTAAGAATTCAGTCATTGTCTATTAAATTATTAACTTTGTATGTATTAAGTAACATATTTAATATTTTAATTAAAATTCATGTTAATTTTATCTAATACCAATTCCTTGATAAACTTAGACAGGAAACCCAATTTTAATAATGAATTTGCTCGTCATTTAATATATATAACTATAAATTTAATATCTTAGAAATAATAACTTACACAAAACCTACCTTGTTTGTAAATTTAAATATTTGTCATAAGAAGTATCTGCTAAAAATATTTTGACTTTTAAAATAATATTCTGTTGAGTGAAAACAGATTACACACCATAGTTTGGGTACAAACCTTACGTAAGAGCTATCTAAGAAATGCCAGACCATGTACTGAGTGAGAATAAGGATTTATTGGTCAGTGAGGTAAAAAAACAATACTACACAGTTTTTATAGGTTTGAAAGATGACAGGATTTGTGGTTTTTGTTATTATAATTAGTGCAACGGATTGTTCCCCTTAATAAAATTGAACGTTGTATTGTATTTTCAATAGTTTAAACTTTGCGCTTGGAACGTTTTAAAAACTAAATATATAACAAACACTTATTTGTTCTGAAAATTAATCTCTCTTTCTCTCCCAAAATACCACGCTAAAAATTCTAGTACTCTTTTGCAACTTTACAGAGTGGCCATAGAATACGGTTCCCACCTGTTAATTTTTGTACGGCTAAAGTTAGAGAAATGAAACTCTGGAAGAATTATTCTCCGGAGGGTATCCTTTCTAACTGGAATTTGTCCTTTGTGATATCTATTCACAGAAAAGACATAAAAATTAAGAATTTCGGCACAAACCAGAGATTTTTACCGTTATTGATTTTCGAGACATTCAGAATCTAGCTTAGTTAGGCTAAGTTTATTTACACTTTTTAAATCCAATTAAACTTATTTATTATAATTAAACATTTCATTAATTCTATTTAAACAATGTATGTGAAATAAACTATGAGTACAGTATTTTCAGCGTTAGAAGCACTGTAAGTAGAAACATACAAGACGGATTTTTTTAGCTGTCATAAAAAAACCAAAGAATAATTTTTAAGTAAAACAACGTATACAACTTATAGAAAAAACATTTCCTACAAAAACCATTATTGTTTTATTCTTTAAGGGCTGCCTCAAGTTATTAGTTGCACAGATGCGAGATGCGACCAGTACTCCCGTGTGTTGTGCCGTCTAATTGGGCTTTTGTGCCTCAACTGTGCAATGTTCTCGAGGTGGTAACACTCTTGGAGTAACTGGCCTGTAGTTATTAGTTGCACAGATTGCGAGGATGCGACCCGTACACAAAAGTGTTGTGCCGTCTAATTGGGCTCTGTTCCTCAACTGTGCAATGTTCTTGAGGTGGTAACACTTGGAGTAACTGGCATGTAGTTATTAGTTGCACAGATGCGAGGATGCGACCCGTGCACAAGTGTGTTGTGCCGTCTAATTGGGCTCTGTGCCTCAACTGTGCAATGTTCTCGAGGTGGTAACACTTGGAGTAACTGGCCTGTAGTTATTAGTTGCA
The DNA here is from genome assembly GCF_021130785.1 of Homalodisca vitripennis. NCBI lineage: Eukaryota > Metazoa > Arthropoda > Insecta > Hemiptera > Cicadellidae > Homalodisca > Homalodisca vitripennis. The sequence continues at coordinate 178,721,122 of NC_060210.1, forward strand.
CAGATGCGAGGATGCGACCCGTTACACAAGAGTGTTGTGCCGTCTAATTGGGCTCTGTTCCTCAACTGTGCAATGTTCTCGAGGTGGTAACGGTGGGAGTAACTGGCCTGTAGTTAGTAGTTGCACAGATGCGAGGATGCGACCCGTACACACGTGTGTTGTGCCGTCTAATTGGGCTCTGTGCCTCAACTGTGCAATGTTCTCGAGGTGGTAACGGTGGGAGTAACTGGCCTGTAGTTGTTAGTTGTACAGATGCGAAGATGCGACCCCGTACACAAGTGTGTTGTGCCGTCTAATTTGGGATCTGTGCCTCAACTGTGCAATGTTCTCGAGGTGGTAACGGTGGGAGTAACACTGGCCTGTAGTTAATAGTTGCACAGATTGCGAGGATGCGACCCGTACTTCACGTGTGTTGTGCCGTCTAATTGGGCTCTGTTCCTCAACTGAGCAATGTTCTCGAGGTGGTAACGGTGGAGAGTAACTGGCCTGTAGTTAATAGTTGCACAGATGCGAGGATGCGACCCGTACACACGTGTGTTGTGCCGTCTAATTGGGCTCTGTTCCCTCAACTTTGCAATGTTCTCGAGGTGGTAACACTTGGAGTAACTGGCCTGTAGTTATTAGTTGCACAGATGCGAGGATGCGACACGTACACAAGTGTGTTGTGCCGTCTAAATTGGGCTCTGTTCCTCAACTGAGCAATGTTCTCGAGGTGGTAACGGTGGGAGTAAACTGGCCTGTAGTTAATAGTTGCACAGATGCGAGGATGCGACCCGTACTCACGTGTGTTGTGCCGTCTAATTGGGCTCTGTTCCTCAACTGAGCAATGTTCTCGAGGTGGTAACGGTGGGAGTAACTGGCCTGTAGTTAATAGTTGCACAGATGCGAGGATGCGACCCGTACACAAGTGTGTGTTGTGCCGTCTAATTGGGCTCTGTTCCTCAACTGTGCAATGTTCTCGAGGTGGTAACGGTGGGAGTAACTGGCCTGTAGTTAATATTTGCACAGATGCGAGGGATGCGACCCGTACAACACGTGTGTTGTGCCGTCTAATTGGGCTCTGTGCCTCAACTGAGCAAATGTTCTCGAGGTGGTAACGGTGGGAGTAACTGGCCTGTAGTTAGTAGTTGTACAGATGCGAAGATGCGACCCGTACTCAAGTGTGTTGTGCCGTCTAATTGGGCTCTGTGCCTCAACTGAGCAATGTTCTCGAGGTGGTAACGGTGGGAGTAACTGGCCTGTAGTTAATAGTTGCACAGATGCGAGGATGCGACCCGTACACACGTGTGTTGTGCGTCTAATTGGGCTCTGTGCCTCAACTGAGCAATGTTCTCGAGGTGGTAACGGTGGGAGTAACTGGCCTGTAGTTAGTAGTTGTACAGATGCGAAGATGCGACCCGTACACAAGTGTGTTGTGCCGTCTAATTGGGCTCTGTTCCTCAACTTTGCAATGTTCTCGAGGTGGTAAACACTTGGAGTAACTGGCCTGTAGTTATTAGTTGCACAGATGCGAGGATGCGACACGCACACAAGTGTGTTGTGCCGTCTAATTGGGCTCTGTTCCTCAACTGAGCAATGTTCTCGAGGTGGTAACGGTGGGAGTAACTGGCCTGTAGTTAATAGTTGCACAGATTGCGAGGATGCGACCCGTACTCACGTGTGTTGTGCCGTCTAATTGGGCTCTGTTCCTCAACTGAGGCAATGTTCTCGAGGTGGTAACGGTGGGAGTAACTGGGCCTGTAGTTAATAGTTGCACAGATGCGAGGAAGCGACCCGTACACAAAGTGTGTTGTGCCGTCTAATTGGGCTCTGTGCCTCAACTGTGCAATGTTCTCGAGGTGGTAACGGTGGGAGTAACTGGCCTGTAGTTAATAGTTGCACAGATGCGAGGATGCGACCCGTACACAAGTGTGTTGTGCCGTCTAATTGGGCTCTGTGCCTCAACTGAGCAATGTTCTCGAGGTGGTAACGGTTGGGAGTAACTGGCCTGTAGTTGTTAGTTGTACAGATGCGAAGATGCGACCCGCACACAAGTGTGTTGTGCCGTCTAATTGGGCTCTGTTCCTCAACTGAGCAATGTTCTCGAGGTGGTAACGGTGGGAGTAACTGGCCTGTAGTTAATAGTTGCACAGATGCGAGGATGCGACCCGTAACACACGTGTGTTGTGCCGTCTAATTGGGCTCTGTGCCTCAACTGAGCAATGTTCTCGAGGTGGTAACGGTGGGGAGTAACTGGCCTGTAGTTATTAGTTGCACAGATGCGAGGATGCGACCCCGTGCACAAGTGTGTTGTGCCGTCTAATTGGGCTCTGTGCCTCAACTGTGCAATGTTCTCGAGGTGGTAACACTTGGGTAACTGGCCTGTAGTTATTAGTTGCACAGATGCGAGGATGCGACCCGTACACAAGTGTGTTGTGCCGTCTAATTGGGCTCTGTTCCTCAACTGTGCAATGTTCTCGAGGTGGTAACGGTGGGGAGTAACTGGCCTGTAGTTAATAGTTGCACAGATGCGAGGATGCGACCCGTACACACGTGTGTTGTGCCGTCTAATTGGGCTCTGTTCCTCAACTTTGCAATGTTCTCGAGGTGGTAACACTTGGAGTAACTGGCCTGTAGTTATTAGTTGCACAGATGCGAGGATGCGACACGTACACAAGTGTGTTGTGCCGTCTAATTGGGCTCTGTTCCTCAACTGAGCAATGTTCTCGAGGTGGTAACGGTGGGAGTAACTGGCCTGTAGTTAATAGTTGCACAGATGCGAGGATGCGACCCGTACTCACGTGTGTTGTGCCGTCTAATTGGGCTCTGTTCCTCAACTGAGCAATGTTCTCGAGGTGGTAACGGTGGGAGTAACTGGCCTGTAGTTAATAGTTGCACAGATGCGAGGATGCGACCCGTACACATGTGTGTTGTGCCGTCTAATTGGGCTCTGTTCCTCAACTGTGCAATGTTCTCGAGGTGGTAACGGTGGGAGTAACTGGCCTGTAGTTAATATTTTGCACAGATGCGAGGATGCGACCCGTACACACGTGTGTTGTGCCGTCTAATTGGGCTCTGTGCCTCAACTGAGCAATGTTCTCGAGGTGGTAACGGTGGGAGTAACTGGGCCTGTAGTTAGTAGTTGTACAGATGCGAAGATGCGACCCGTACACAAGTGTGTTGTGCCGTCTAATTGGGCTCTGTGCCTCAACTGAGCAATTGTTCTCGAGGTGGTAACACTTGGAGTAACTGGCCTGTAGTTATTAGTTGCACAGATGCGAGGATGCGACACGCACACAAGTGTGTTGTGCCGTCTAATTGGGCTCTGTTCCTCAACTGAGCAATGTTCTCGAGGTTGGTAACGGTGGAGTAACTGGCCTTTAGTTAATAGTTTGCACAGATGCGAGGATGCGACCCGTACTCACGTGTGTTGTGCCGTCTAATTGGGCTCTGTTCCTCAACTGAGCAATGTTCTCGAGGTGGTAACGGTGGGAGTAACTGGCCTGTAGTTAATAGTTGCACAGATGCAGGATGCGACCCGTACACAAGTGTGTTGTGCCGTCTAATTGGGCTCTGTGCCTCAACTGTGCAATGTTCTCGAGGTGGTAACGTGGAGTAACTGGTCCTGTAGTTAATAGTTGCACAGATGCGAGGATGCGACCCGTACACAAGTGTGTTGTGCCGTCTAATTGGGCACTGTGCCTCAACTGAGCTAATGTTTCTCGAGGTGGTAACGGTGGGAGTAACTGGCCTGTAGTTTGTTAGTTGTACAGATGCGAAGATGCGACCCGCACACAAGTGTGTTGTGCCGTCCTAATTGGGCTCTGTTCCTCAACTGTGTGCAATGTTCTCGAGGTGGTAACGGTGGGAGTAAACTGGCCTGTAGTTAATAGTTGCACAGATGCGAGGATGCGACCCGTACACACGTGTGTTGTGCCGTCTAATTGGGCTCTGTGCCTCAACTGAGCAATGTTCTCGAGGTGGTAACGGTGGGGAGTAACTGGCCTGTAGTTAGTAGTTGTACAGATGCGAAGATGCGACCCGTACACAAGTGTGTTGTGCCGTCTAATTGGGCTCTGTGCCTCAACTGAGCAATGTTCTCGAGGTGGTAACACTTGGAGTAACTGGCCTGTAGTTATTAGTTGCACAGATGCGAGGATGCGACACGCACACAAGTGTGTTGTGCGTCTAATTGGGGCTCTGTTCCTCAACTGAGCAATGTTCTCGAGGTTGGTAACGGTGGGAGTAACTGGCCTGTAGTTAATAGTTGCACAGATGCGAGGATGCGACCCGTAACTCACGTGTGTTGTGCCGTCTTAATTGGCTCTGTTCCTCAACTGAGCATTGTTCTCGAGGTGGTAACGGTGGGAGTAACTGGCCTGTAGTTAATAGTTGCACAGATGCGAGGATGCGACCCGTACACAAGTGTGTTGTGCCGTCTAATTGGGCTCTGTGCCTCAACTGTGCAATGTTCTCGAGGTGGTAACGGTGGGAGTAACTGGCCTGTAAGTTAATAGTTGCACAGATGCGAGGAGGATGCGACCCGTACACAAGTGTGTTGTGCCGTCTAATTGGGCACTGTGCCTCAACTGAGCAATGTTCTCGAGGTGGTAACGGTGGGAGTAACTGGCCTGTAGTTGTTAGTTGTACAGATGCGAAGATGCGACCCGCACACAAGTGTGTTGTGCCGTCTAATTGGGCTCTGTTCCTCAACTGTGCAATGTTCTCGAGGTGGTAACGGTTGGGAGTAACTGGCCTGTAGTTTAATAGTTGCACAGATGCGAGGATGCGACCCGTACACACGTGTGTTGTGCCGTCTAATTGGGCTCTGTGCCTCAACTGAGCAATGTTCTCGAGGTGGTAACGGTGGGAGTAACTGGCCTGTAGTTAGTAGTTGTACAGATGCGAAGATGCGACCCGTACACAAGTGTGTTGTGCCGTCTAATTGGGATCTGTGCCTCAACTGTGCAATGTTCTCGAGGTGGTAACGGTGGGAGTAACTGGCCTGTAGTTAATAGTTGCACAGATGCGAAGATGCGACCCGTACACAAGTGTGTTGTTGCCGTCTAATTGGGATCTGTTCCTCAACTGTGTAATGTTCTTGAGGTGGTAACGGTGGGAGTAACTGGCCTGTAGTTAATAGTTGCACAGATGCGAGGATGCGACCCGTACACAAGTGTGTTGTGCCGTGTAATTGGGATCTGTGCCTCAACTGTGCAATGTTCTCGAGGTGGTAACGGTGGGAGTAACTGGCCTGTAGTTAATAGTTGCACAGATGCGAGGATGCGACCCGTACTCACGTGTGTTGTGCCGTCTAATTGGGCTCTGTGCCTCAACTGAGCAATGTTCTCGAGGTGGTAACGGTGGGAGTAACTGGCCTGTAGTTAGTAGTTGTACAGATGCGAAGATGCGACCCTACACAAGTGTGTTGTGCCGTCTAATTGGGCTCTGTGCCTCAACTGAGCAATGTTCTCGAGGTGGTAACGGTGGGAGTAACTGGCCTGTAGTTAATAGTTGCACAGATGCGAGGATGCGACCCGTACACACGTGTGTTGTGCCGTCTAATTGGGCTCTGTGCCTCAACTGAGCAATGTTCTCGAGGGTGGTAACGGTGGGAGTAACTGGCCTGTAGTTAGTAGTTGTACAGATGCGAAGATGCGACCCGTACACAAGTGTGTTGTGCCGTTCTAATTGGCTCTGTTCCTCAACTTTGCAATGTTCTCGACGTGGTAAGACTTAGAGTAACTGGCCTGTAGTTATTAGTTGCACAGATGCGAGGATGCGACACGCACACAAGTGTGTTGTGCCGTCTAATTGGGCTCTGTTCCTCAACTGAGCAATGTTCTCGAGGTGGTAACGGTGGGAGTAACTGGCCTGTAGTTAATAGTTGCACAGATGCGAGGATGCGACCCGTACTCACGTGTGTTGTGCCGTCTAATTGGGCTCTGTTCCTCAACTGAGCAATGTTCTCGAGGTGGTAACGGTGGGAGTAACTGGCTTGTAGTTAATAGTTGCACAGATGCGAGGATGCGACCCGTACACAAGTGTGTTGTGCCGTCTAATTTGGGCTCTGTGCCTCAAACTGTGCAATGTTCTCGAGTGGTAACGGTGGGAGTAACTGGCCTGTAGTTAGTAGTTTGTACAGATGCGAAGATGCGACCCGTATACACAAGTGTGTTGTGCCGTCTAATTGGGCTCTGTGCCTCAAACTGAGCAATGTTCTCGAGGTGGTAACGGTGGGAGTAACTGGCCTGTAGTTAATAGTTGCACAGATGCGAGGATGCGACCCGTACACACGTGTGTTGTGCCGTCTAATTGGGCTCTGTGCCTCAACTGAGCAATGTTCTCGAGGTGGTAACGGTGGGAGTAACTGGCCTGTAGTTAGTAGTTGTACAGATGCGAAGATGCGACCCGTACACAAGTGTGTTGTGCCGTCTAATTGGGCTCTGTTCCTCGACTTTGCAATGTTCTCGAGGTGGTAACACTTGGAGTAAACTGGCCTGTAGTTATTAGTTGCACAGATGCGAGGATGCGACACGCACAACAAGTGTGTTGTGCCGTCTAATTGGGCTCTGTTCCTTCAACTGAGCAATGTTCTCGAGGTGGTAACGGTGGGAGTAACTGGCCTGTAGTTTAATAGTTGCACCAGATGCGAGGATGCGACCGTACTCACGTGTGTTGTGCCGTCTAATTGGGCTCTGTTCCTCAACTGAGCAATGTTCTCGAGGTGGGTAACGGTGGGAGTAACTGGCCTGTAGTTAATAGTTGCACAGATGCGAGGATGCGACCCGTACTCACGTGTGTTGTGCCGTCTAATTGGGCTCTGTTCCTCAACTGAGCAATGTTCTCGAGGTGGTAACGGTGGGAGTAACTGGCCTGTAGTTAATAGTTGCACAGATGCGAGGATGCGACCCGTACACACGTGTGTTGTGCCGTCTCATTGGGCTCTGTGCCTCAACTGAGCAATGTTCTCGAGGTGGTAACGGTGGGAGTAACTGGCCTGTAGTTAATAGTTGCACAGATGCGAGGATGCGACCCGTACACAAGTGTGTTGTGCCGTCTAATTGGGCTCTGTTCCTCAACTGTGCAATGTTCTCGAGGTGGTAACGGTGGGAGTAACTGGCCTGTAGTTAATAGTTGCACAGATGCGAGGATGCGACCCGTACACAAGTGTGTTGTGCCGTCTAATTGGGCTCTGTTCCTCAACTGTGCAATGTTCTCGAGGTGGTAACGGTGGGAGTAACTGGCCTGTAGTTAATAGTTGCACAGATGCGAGGATGCGACCCGTACACACAAGTGTGTTGTGCCGTCTAATTGGGCTCTGTTCCTCAACTGTGCAATGTCCACAAGATAGTAATGCCGGGCTGGATGATGTAACATGGAATTTATCTGGGAAAATTATGCAGGAAACCTGTCTCGTTCATTACCAAGTTGTTTATTGCACGTTTAAAAGCTTGACTCTGCGAAACTTATACAACCTGTCATGTGGTTCGTGATAAATCATTTTGTACGGGGTTTCTTCATATCGCAAGATAAATTCCGCAATTGCTGATATACGTCATACATTTTGAGAATCAATCATATACTCTCATTCAACTCACGTTTCGACTTTCTCAAAAAGTAAAAATTCTGTTCATGTTCATTTAATCGGTTGTCTTAGGAGTTCCTCTCCCCCCCCCTCAACCAGTATTAACTTTCTTATGAATAGATATAGAGTGATTTACTTTGGGAGATGTTTATATAACCAATTTTGATGTATGAAAATGTTTGACTCCCCTCCCCTAAAATGGGGTGTTTTTGGGGTAAGTCAAAAGTGACTTTGACACAATAACTAGGTGTATGTGTCTCATATACTAACTGGCAACCAATAGGGGATAACTTGGCAAAACCAGCTGGTATTCTCAGGACTTCCTAACGGGCTTCGGTCAGGCAAAACAATACATAATAAATGCTATGTTAATTATGGTTGTTATATTTGTTGATTCTTCCAATAATTTATTTTATGACTTAGTGTTGTAAGTTCTCCAAATAACTAGTGAGTTAATGTTTTATCTGCCATCAAATAACTTCAAATGTAATTTAAACTGTAGAGGTTTTATAAAAAATTCAAGCCTTAATTTTCCAGCAATTTTGATAGACTAACATTAGAGACCTCTAGTTTGCGCCATTATTCTTCTTTTCATAATATATTTTTAATGAGTTGTTACTTGCTAGGGCTTCCTATTTAAAATTCTTGTCTTACCCCAAAAATATCCATTTTGAAAGGGGGGGGGAGTAAAAAGTTTTAATACATAAAAAAAATTCCTCAGTTGGTCATATAAAAATCCCAAAAACTAAGTCACTCCATCTCTATTCATTCAAAGGTTAAGGGGAGGGGAGGGGGTGTTGGTACTTTAACACACCTGGTATTTGATATAAAATGCCGTTAAAATAAAATTCTTTGGTTTAAATTTTTCAGTTTCAATTGTATAACAATGTTTCTAATGAAAGTAATATTTATGTGTACTTCTTGGATACAATTGATTGTAATTAAGGTATCAAGTTGACTGCCTCGCTAATATAATGTATATCTCACCACAGGGCCCATATGTGTAATTTTTCAAAATTGTATATTGTTTTGTGCATTTTCCTTAAGTAACACCAAATAGTCTTCGTGTTATTTAAGTTCAATGTGAAACACGGTGTGTACTAGAAGTGTACTAGTGGCATTTGTCTGAGTCTTATTTTGGATTAAACTGTTTTTTTTCTTTCCTTATTATTTAAGAAGTATAATTATTAGAAGTAATAGCAAATCACAATATAAGATTATTTTTAAGCTATTGTAATATAAATAAATTGTGAAGTATCAGTCTTAATGTTCTGATTATTTAGGAAACAAATAAGGTTAAACAAAAAGCGAGTTTATAAGTATAAAAAACACTTATTGCTGAGTCTTAAGCTGTGGCCTTTTAATCTGCTTTAGTTGGGTGCTGAATGTAAAAACGTTCCGTGTAATACAGTAATTACACTGTAGATTTATACGATATTTTCCTACTCGCTAAGGTTCATAAAAATTACCTTGTTTCAATAACATACAAATTATTTTAACTAAATGTATTAATAAAGTATTATTATTAATTAATAATCATAATATTAAATTAAATCGTATGATTTTTATTGATCAGTTAGCTAGTTTTGCAATGTGAATGAAACGCAGGGTTTTAACTGATACCCAAGTGGGTATACTTGGGTATGGTAATCAACCTGATGAATTTCCAAAAGGGTGTTCCAAATTCTTTTTGTGGTCGTTTTCAGTTATTGTCAGTTCAGCTGATTAAGATTAAAATGAATCATGGATGTATGAATCCCGAACCACAATGCGTAAGTGAAAAAGTGGACAGGTCGTTTTACTACCTCATCAGGAGTTCTTTTATAAGCCTCTTACAACCGTCCTGAAAAGGGAATAGAAGTAGGAATATTAATGGTGTCCGTGGAGTCGGACTATTTATCAAGGGATCTGAACCGTACATCCCCTGTCAGTCTGGGGCTCGCCGCCCTCTCTAATCCGTCTGAGACTTACAGTACCCCCGCGCGGCGCCTAATGAGCTTATGTCGAGGAGTGGTCATGGTTATGGGTCTGTAGTTTATAATTTTTTGTCGCCTCGACGGTCAACATTGTCACCTTCAAAAGTTTACAGGAAGTCTCAACATTCCGATAGTCCAGTCCAATAGTTTGAATTCAAATTTTCATTACATACCTCTTTCTTGAATAACCAATAATCTGACATAATTATATAGTATACCTAATAAGTTATATTTTTAAAGTAAAACAGTAGATTTATCAAAACCTGTAAATGTATATTCTGTAAAACGAGAACAACAGTTCACTGGCATCACTGTATTGTGTTGGCAAAATATATCCATTACTGTTAAATGAGGACGAAAATAAAATATACATTTTAGTATATTTTTTAAAGCCAAAATTTATTGTAAAATCATAGCTGCAAGTTATAATTTATTGTTATTTTTGTTCAGTTATTCTTCCAAGTATTATAGACATTTTTAAATATTGAAATCTTTAATGTTTTATATTATTATGAGATTATTGTTTCACTCTTCACATTTTCACCCAAAATGAAAGTTTCATAGAGTACAAACATTACGTTTGGGTTAAATATTAAACAGTTAATGTAAGGAGGTAGAAGTAATTTATACCCATTTTAAATTTGATATGGCATCGGTTACTATAACTTTGAATATTAAGTCATAAAAAGTCCGTAACCAGTTAATTTTTTTCGTATTTGGTTAGTTACACAAACCACCATCGTAGGTCTCTGAAGTGTATAAATCTACAGTGTTCTTTGAATAATCCAGACTTCGTGGTAGTTTTGTACATTGCTGCTAGGTAGCGCAGGAATCGTTCAGTACAGTGGCGCTCATCGGGATATAAGTGAACTAAAACACAAGGCCTGAGTAATCAATAAATAACAGAGTATACTTATTATTCTCTAAGCCCCTTCATACGCTTACATATTAAACTAAATATGTTTCTGAGCATTTATGGTCATTGAAATCGCTTCAGATTGTGGACTCAGCTCTCTGGATATTAAGGAATTACGGCTCTTAAAAGCTAGATTGATAAATAGGATAACTTCTTTCACTATAAGTTTTGTAATTAAATTAAATATTCAGGATTTATTGACCCTCTGTAATCTGTAAAGTGACATGCTGTTATAACTTAAAAGCGATCTTTTCATCAATTTACTAAACAGCGTCTTAGTGGAATGATTATGTAAAAAAAACACTAGAAGTCTCAAAGTTATAACTACGACTGATGAAAAGAATTATAAATATTACTTATTCATGACATTATTGTAGTATTGGGGAAGTATAGGGAGATATTTATAAATTTATCGTTGACTGACACGGTAATACTAAACATGCGTAATGAACACAAATATGTAGTTAACGTTTCGTTTAAACTACCCATTTAGTAAATAACATTTTTTATTACATACTCCACAAAGTGTTTGAATATTGTGCAGGAAATTTAAGAATTTTAACACATATTAGTGCAATCTATTCTGGTTAAAAATATTACCGAATTAGTCGTAACAGTGGCATATTTCATAGTATGTGTTAATTGTTATTGGAAGTTTATTTGATCTTGTAGTAGTTTATCGTGAGAATCGCTCTAAAAAATTAAAACTTTTTAGTGCAAAAGTCTCAATTATATAAATGACATCTACGAATTTATCACGCAGACCATACGTTCTACATTACCACTCCAGACTAATGCTATAACCAGTCAATATGAATAATGTAATTCTTTTTCGAGTCTCTTTTTGTCGGAGAGCTGAACGGTCGACCGGTTGTCACAAGCTGGCGCCGTTCGCTCGGGTCCTTGGACGCGGATACAAGTCTCGGGTTCTACTCCTCACAAGGAAACCTGCCGCGGAGCTGTCAATGAAACCTCTTGGCTATTCTACACTCGTGCCTTCTCGGAATACTCCTTCATTCGAGCCTGCTGGGAGTGGTTCCCCGGCCAGAGTCCACTGGAATTTCCTCCGTTACACAAAGACATCATTTAATTTATTAATAAATTCAACTGGTAATTCAGTTCCCGACCTCGGCCTCTATACAGTTTCACTTGGCCTAACGACAGACGCTGACAGGTTTATTAGCCCTTTATCATAATCAATCTGGTTTTTCCATTAGGCATATTGCCATCGACAGCGGCATCAGGCGGTTACAAGACTCTGGTAATGACACTTCGTTAATAAATTCTCTGCCACTGAGCCCGTTATAGCAGCCGTCATCTAAGATAAGAAAATCGGATTTTGTTAACTGAACAGTTTATAACCAAATCAAACATAGCCTTTTAAATATTCTATTTTAATCCATATAATACACGGTAGTAATAATTCCATTAATGTTATACTTACTGGTGAGGATACCATGTCGCGTGCCGTATAACAGCCTTCGCTGAGGTTGCGTGCCAAATTTCAAGTCTACAGCTCATTTCAATCTCGATGCCTCTAGAGGGGATATCGTACAGAATCAAATATAAATCCTCCCTGCAGCCAAAAAAAGATGTGCCAGCCTAATGAGTGTTAGGCTTTAATGGCACTCAGTCAAATTCCGTGGTTGGACATCCACCACCGTAGAACATATTATTCTCTATGTACAAATGAAGTTCATGCAGATTTTATAATGCAAGTTATATGAAATCTTTCTCGAGATATCTTGTCACATTATACATTCACATTTGTATTCATTGAGTTAGATTTAGCAGTGTTTAAATAATAAATGTTTCTCTGAGGTAGGAATGATACAGCAACGGAAGAGTGCATTGAAATCAAATCTTATCCTTTGGTTGTAACATTGAATTTCCTTTTTTATTATTTTACCTTTATACTCGATGAATAAAATTCTACAACCAGTGACCAAGAAAATGATCATGTATGTGTTAGGGTATTTAGGCTACATGTTTTAATTTTACACACAGTTAATCTCATATTATTGTACTCAGTTTGAAAGAAATCTATTCTTTCTGCTATTTTATCGTTTCCATCATTGTTACCTATAAGGCCAATGTAAAAATATTTGAATATTTGGTGACGTTCAGCGAATCTAATGTAGTGATATGCACCAACATTGCACTCAGAAATGCCTTTACAAAAATGAAGCTTCTTGCAAAATTTCCATGTCAAAAGGTCAGTTCGTTTTCGAGATATCGTAAGGATAGACATGACATTTTTTCAACCTCTCGAATGATAGGCCAAGTCTACGCTAAGCTAATTAGAGACCAGGACAAACTTATATATCTAAAAATATATCTCAGAAAAGTTTATTTTTGATATTGTATTTACACTTCGGCAATGAGAGCCTATTGCTAGAAGCTCGGCTGACACTTGATTTGGTCTATAAATATCATGGGTTCTAATTTTGCGTATTCTCATTATTGGTTATTATTAGTACTTCTCTTTTGCTGACATCTAAGGGCATATCAACAGCCTACGAGGTATTGATAAAGTAATGAATGAAATGTTAGTGGAATTGTACATCAGTTCATAGAATGTAATTCTTACTAGCCCTACCTAAGGTAAAAACAAAACAAACATTATAAATTAATGTTGATTCAATACTAATTTAGCTTTATTACTTAGTTTAAAAACATTTTATTAAAAAAAAACCCACTATTGCAGTGATGCTGATGTAATAGTTGTTCAACAGAATAGAATATGTAGAGCCAGTCAATATAATAAATCAGTCAATATAATAAACAATCAATCCGTAATAAATCAGTCACAGATTTATGGTGAACCATCACGATAGTGATTCGTGAGCGAGAGCTGACGCATCTATTTAAGTAATGCTGAGGTAATAGTTGCTCAACACGATAGATTATGTAGGGTTAGTAATAATCAATCAAGAGAATAAGCACTCAATCCGTGTTAAATAAGTCACGGATTGATGGCGAACCATGACGGTAGTGATTCGTGAACGAGAGTTGACACATAGATTTCAGTAGTGCTGATGTAATGGTTACTCAACACGATATATTATGTAGAGCCAGTTACAAATAAGAAATCAACCCATGATAAATCACTCACAGATTGATGATGAGCCATGACAATGTTGATTCGTGAGCGAGAGTTGACACGTCCATTTTGTGTATTGTTTTTTGTGTATTAGATTTTCACATTATTCTTCTCATATTTTATTTCCACAAAATTCACTGTCTTCTCAATGATTAATAGTTCTTAATATTTTAATCGTTATTCGTAATTCTTTATTCAACCAATTAAATTGTTATGGATGGTAGCTAAGCAATAAAACGTGTATTCCTTTTGTGTGCATAAGAAAATATAAATAAGCCAATCTACTCAACTGTTATAAATTATTAAAGAAATTCAGTTGTTGCGTTTTAATACGTATTGTATAGCCAGTAGGTGATTTACTGCTATATATATTACACTGGCATCACCACTGCCATTCGAGGTTTGTCGTGAAGACTCGAATGGCAGTTATTACTTTCCTTATCCAACAACACTTTACACAGAGGTATACACGCGACGTCGTACGTAACACACAGACAGAGCTGCTAGCATCATCCACGCTATGTAACTACGAAATATGTAAGCGATAGTTAGTGTAATAACGCCTAAAGGTGCGAATAATTTAAGTATAGAATTAACATACACTATTTCCGTTCTTCATAATTTTTTCCCGCAGCATTAATCTATGATTTACTTAATACAAAACAGGTTAGGTACTGTGTGCTACGTACGACGTCGCGTGTACCTCTGTGTAAAGTGTTGTTGGATAAGGAAAGTAATAACTGCCATTCGAGATTTTACGACAAACTCGAATGGCAGTGGTGATGCCAGTGTAATATATATGGCAGTAAATCACCTACTGGCTATACAATATGTATTAAACGCAACAACTGAATTTCTCTATTGTGACAAAAAATGCGAATAATTATATTATCATTATGACTTTCATTATTGAGCTTATTTCTTATTTTCTAGTTTTTGAAAATATTTAATATTTTAATATATTATTGTAAACATAACGGAAACGTGTTAAATAAAATTATTTAGGATTTTTTAAACATGAAAGTTATAATAAAATATTGGCATATTTGGCAGATGCACAAATATGAACCCGCACAGAATGCCATTTTTCAGCTAAACCACTGACGAGTGCGTTTTTTATGCCATTGATCTCGGCCGGTAATGCCACAGTTACGGATGAACTCTCTGACTACCTATTTGTGACTACTAGCCTACGAAAGTGTACGAAAACAGAAATGTAAAGGTTTTGGAGATGGGGATTCTTTCCAGACAACAAACCTGGGTTCTAAGATACTTATAGTATCTCAAAATCCTTCAAACAGGGGTTGATACCAAAGGGTGTGATTTATACTGGGTGTCCCAAAATTACAGGACCAAACTTCACCAAATTGTTCAGGAGGTCAAACTGAACGAAACATGTTATATAATGTATAGTCCTATCTTGCTTCGTTTACCTTAGATCGGCCATTTTGTTTTTTACATACAATTAATTTTATTTTTAATACGGGTTTACCGATTTTGTTGAAACTTGGCATAAATATTATAAACATGAACATAAGTTGTAAAAAAAATATTTTTTTAAAATCTTATGTGTATTTTTCAAAATGGCGGCCATTAAAAAAACGGTTGGTTTTCAAGTTATTTAAGGTTTTAATATTTTTAAATGGTCCTGTAATTTTGGGACATCCCAGTATAAACACACAATAGCTGATCTATTGCAATGTTAATCGGAGAAAGGAACTTTCTCGTTTCTGGCCTCAAAAGTGCTTATGGATATTTCGTCTATCAGTAAGGATATTCAATGATTTCCCGCTTGGTAGCAATTTGGACATGTAGCGATGCGATAATGTAAAACGTTCTGGAAGTTTCACTCAACTGGCTTCACTTGCACTTACTTGTCTTCAAGTTCCATTTTATTTCGTGCTGCAAACTTTACAATTATTATCCGCCAATGACATATTCGTTTTGAAAACTATGAACTTCCTTAACCTATTGCAGGCCTCTTGTAGGCGAGATGAAGAAGAGTGGGGAGAGGGTGTTCTACCAATGATCATTTCTGATCTCACGGATGGTTTGCATTGTCTGATTGGGTATGAGTTCCCGATGATTGTCCTATTTGAGGTTTACGGTTGCAGTCAAGGACGGTTGGGGGAGAGCTCAATTTATTGTCCGATTTACCTCTTACAGCTGGGTAATGGTCATAGATAGGTAAAGGTAAGATACCCTCGAGATCCTGAATAACGTGCGGGATAATATGAGTATTTACAAGACCCCACTGACAATCAGTTTGAGTTATCTTGCTGTTTCTCTGGCTGTAACCTAAAAGGTTTAATTCCCAAACGGAATAGGATGTCGGGATGGATTTTTATCCAGTTTCCACCGACCGCTAATCACATAGAGTTGTATTGATGTTCGGCTGCCTAGATAGCGGCGTTGGATGTCGACTGTGTTTTTAACTTTCAGGTAAATGTGAGTACTGAGTAGGGTATGAGGACCTGTAACCATTTAGAGTTGATTAAATGTTGTTTACAGCCTTTTGCAGTACTAAAGTATGATTTATAACACAACAAATTATACTCTTATTCCTTAAAAAAATTATGTTAAACATAATTGATAAATATTACTATCAACTAGATATCATATAAACTTTAATTAGAGTAATGAAGTATTTGTAACAATTAAGGTTTCATGGAGTTTCTTTTACAAACTTTAACCTTAAGTTATTGTACCTTAATCGAACATGTGTAAATGAAATTACTATCCTCAAATTTGATCTGATTGTAGTGTATATGTATGTAAGCGGGAACTTTCACAACGATGGGCGTCAGACTTGTCCCCTTGTCACTCGGACTGTGTAAATGTTCATATTTGTTCTAAACAGTGAGATTCACTATTTAACAAATATAAAAGATTTTTAAGTACCGTTACATGAAAATCAAATTTAATTCAAAATGATTTTGTATTCGAGTTACAATACAACAAAGAGCTCTTGAACACATACCTTAAAATAAATTCAAAGTCAAAATGCTGTTTGATATTCAGTGACGTATACGGCGTACTACTCTTCGGAATATCAATTTTCAGGAGTGACCCTGAGTCAGCCTTTGATAAACCCGAGCCGTTGTAACATCGGCAGACAGTTTCTGTATATTGTGTGCCGCATCACCTTCCAGCTATTGTCCGTTGCACACCACGTTTTCGTTTCGTTTCAGCCAGCTCAAATTTTTACAATATCTTTACTTAGCCCAACCGGTACATACCTCATACTGTTCCAAAATAAAGTTCCTTATGATTATTTAAAAGGATTAAATTAAACAGGTTAGAGTTTGTATTAAGGTGTTAAAGTTATTTTCTTAAATTTGTTTAATATTATCTACGAATCATTGTAGTGTTTTGAATAAAGTTTCTATCAAATTCAATCGAGTAAAGATTTTTAATTCTGTCACTTGGCTGGCTGAGACATGTAAAAGCACATTTCTTAATTAATGAATGTGCTTATAGTACTAAAGCAATGCTTAGCTAATAAATTAATTAATTCGTAAAGTTGAAACGAAGCACAAATGAATCATCTTTATAATTTACGTCACGTGATGGTAAGTCTGTTCATGGCTTGAGCATTGGCAGAGTCGTAATTAAGAGGCAACCCATCTCTCTCGCCTCCGCGGCAATGCTATATTTTGATTAATAAGCACAGCAGACAACTGGCTAACTCTAATTTCCAAACATTTCTAAGCCTAAGATCGCTTGTTACCATGCAAGGACCAGCATTGGTGTCTCGTATTGGCCGCTGTACTAAGTGGACGAGCTAACTAGAGACTTATCACATTCATAAATTTCAGTACTGTTTTCTCTTTTATTTATAGTACAGGGTTGTAGATCAAATATCTGAATGCTTCGCGGTACTATAATATTTGAAGATCAAAAAATAAAGCGGATGCCGAGATATTGCCAATTAAATATCCACTTAGTAGGCACAGGGGCGGCGAATTGTAGTCATTAGTGACCTAGACATGCTCATATCTATCGGGTCCATCTACCTTCTGTAGTCCCAGGGTGGTCGTTCCATTAATTAATTAGCTCTGTCTGAAAGTGTGACCTTGGACAAAACTGCATTGGTTGAGTACCCAACGTACACTTGCACTAGTTACTGATTCTGTGCAACCATATTAGTTGGTTTGTGTTGTCATTTGCAGTTTAAAACACATCTTTAAGAAAATATAATGTGATGTGTAAAACTAATAAAAGCCTTGCCCAGTCTCAGGGCGATACTCTATGTGATATGACGTGGGATTCTCGTTTAGGAGTTTTCGACTTGACAATTGTGCCAGAATCGAATTTAACAAGTGTAATACAGGTACCTTAGAATGTTATGGAAGATACAAAGATTCAGGTAGACAAAAAAAAGGATTGAATGATCGTCTCACAAATACCTTCAAACCTAATATTTACAAGGAAAGAGCATGCTCGACTTTGGGACTTCGCATTTTCCTGACATGATAAAATTTCAAAACTCTTTATACCACTGAGAATAAAATTCTATTCTCTGTGCCTCATCGAAGGTTTGAACAACATTCCCATTGGACTATGTTCTGCGGCGTCCACGAGCGACCCACGCATATCTGCTAGCATTCTTCTCGTGTACATTGGCACAAGAGCGACCTTCAACAGAGAGCAGAGGTTTGGACACCTGTTGGTTCAGCTGATAGAAATTTTTGTGTGGTGTTAGAAAACCTTTTTGAATATTTTTTTAATTTTCGAAGTAAAATAATCTCACATGAAGAAATAAAAGCACTATTTCTCCTTGTTTCAAAAAGTCAAAAACTAATTTAAGTCAATTCTCTCACATTGTTTGAGATCAGTGACAATTTAAAGTAATATTATAGTTTACAATTACAATTCTTGCTTCCCAAATGGCCGATTATCAATATTTGCCTAAAACGAACAAAACTAAATTAACATTTCTGCCAACTGCCACATTTCATTACTTATTTCATATTGTATATACATTTTTGTAATACACGACTTAAGCCCATACGATGTGTATGTATACATACACCACCTTAGGAGAAATGCCACAATTTCAGTTAAATTATTGATAATAACAAACGTGGGATTATTTTTCATTTACACTTGTGTTTAGTTATTGGTTATAGGCCTACATGACCGCTTTATATTGTCTGGAACTATAAATAAACACAAACTCGTACACCTTGGTAAATCTGAAGACCTTTTTATTCTGGTTATGTCTGTGTTAACGATATTTATGAAAGACGTGAAAACAATAATTCATGTTTAATATTTTAAACGTACGAAAATCTTTGCAAAATTTTAAGTTTCAAAATAAAGATTTTAGGGTGCTAAGATAAGAATCGACTTTATCAACATAAGTTCGAAAACATAATGTTTTAAGCTTATCAGGAAACGATAAATGTAATGAAACGCGCTTTTGGGGATATAACAACTCGAATCTTCCCGACATATTTGCTAACTTTGATCAGCACAAAATGTCGGTCGTTAGCGATTTCTGATTTTTGTTAAAGTTGGGATGGATAGCGAGACTTCTTGAAACGCGTGCTATTATTTTATCATAGTCTCAGGATTTTGTTTAAAGAGGAATATCAGTAAAAGGCAGTATACTACTCGAGGACATATGTACATGCGTCTCACGTTCTAGGCTCCTGTAGACGCGGTCTCTGCCTCTGACATAGCGCACGCTGATTAACAAATACCTCAAGGATGTTAGATTGATTGCTGAGCCGAGAGGAGACGAGAGTAGCGAACGGTCAGGACCGAACCGCCTTGACATCGACATCGACGTCCACACTGCCGACAACATCTGTCTTCTGTCAGTCAAGTGCACAGCAGACCTCGTATAGTGGCAGCTAGCATGTAGCAACCATCAGCAACAGCTCCTATATGCTAAACATTATTCGCCACTCCACGATTTTAAGCAGTGCTCAGACTGATATTTTCCCAAAATGTGGTTAGTTTTTTTATACCAATAATGTCTCATCTTATCTTGTGGGTAAAGGTTATACAACATGTAGCTTTCTGGAAAATATACACTCTTTATCAGTAATTTAAAGGATGTAGTAAGTAATTTTTAGGTTTATAGGTATGTAATTTGCAAAACATATTTCTTTTTATTGTAAATAAAACTACAACTAAGCACTTTTCTCCACGTAAATTATACTATTAACATTGTGATCACCAAGAGTGAAATATAAAACTACTCTCAGAAAGAGTAATGTTCCAGCACACGTGACCACTTGGTGCAAGAAGTTAGCCGTTCAAATTCTTGTCTCAAACATTATGCACAGTATATAATATCATATTACACTAGGCTATTAGAGTAACAAAGTCAGATACTAAAACCAAGTGCATCATGCGACACGGCGGATGATGTCGAGCGAAAACATCCCTCGCCATTGTGCTTATCTCGAACACAATAAAATTCTAGAGGGTGTGATTAGAATTGCGTGAGAGAACCATCAAATAATAAAAGCTTAACCATACAAATGTATATATATATATATATATATATATATATATATATATATATATGTATTATGTTTATATATACGGTGCACGTCTCAATGGACACCGTTTAGGAATTAAGGTTATTTTTTATCTACAATCTACGTACTACTGTTGTATAAATTGTTAATTCTCTAGTACGTTCATGTTAACATAAACAATTTTGTCTGTGAAGTTAAACATAGGTTAGTAGTAATGGCAATTAGAATATTTGGACTTACGCTGACAAATAGAAAAAAGCTGAAATAAGTAGAAAAAAATAAGTTTGCAGTTAACAGACAAAATCACCTAGTTTGTAAAAAAACCTGTGCCTTACTGTTCATATCATTTTATTTGAGTTCTAAAAAGCAATGTTTCTTAGTAAAGCGATTGAGAGATACAATGAATTTCTCCAAGTAATTAGAAGCGAGCTGTATTCCCGTACTTCCTTTTGTCTTTCCATAAAGATTTAATGTTTGATCCTATTGTTCGCTGCAGACTCCTTCACATAATTACAAATGTATTGACTAGGCAATTTCCAACTCTAATCGATTCCATTCTTCACACAATATATATAATTATATAATAATCGCAATGTAATGATAATTAGTCATTCAAAGAATAACGCTCCAAAACATTTAGCTTATTTTATACATAACCAAAAAATGTTTTCATTTATTTATAATTAAAGTTTTACATATTTTGACACACAATACAATAAAGACATATTAACTGATTGAAACTAAAGTCTAAAGTATATTTTGCTTTTTACAGTTTTGTATTCAATCCTATTTGTTAAAAAAACTTTAGGTATGAATGTTGAACACTTCGGAAATGCAATAATGACTGAACATTTGTATGAACTTAGTTAAGATATAAAGTAATCATCAGGTCAAATATCCATATTTATGTTTAAATCCTTCATCAAGGGGTTCTAGTAGGCACAAGAAATACGATCAGTAAATAGACGAAGGACTCTTAGCTCAGTGATTGTCGTCACCACTTGCTTTAAATGATTTAATACTCAACAATTGAAATCGTACAAGATATTTAACCAAATATAATTTATTTCCGCATAGAAATTCGATCATGATGCTTATTTAAACTGTTCTGCTCTGCGACTCCAAAGTTCTGGCACATTGCTCTTCAAACTTTAATATTCAATTATTCGACAGCAAATGCTGAAATGGGAAGTTACCACTTCTTATCCACTAAACTGTGTCATTGCTGATAATATTTTTAAAAGGAGATGAGTATGACCTCTCCGTTTAAACATACGGGTAACGGCTAATTGTTTGAAGATAATTAGACTATTGCAAACTATAAAAATATTTACTAAAAAGATAAATACTCGAGCCTACCCCCAGCAATCAACTCGACTAGATTATATTACTGTGTATTGTTACTTTGACCTGGAGATGGGGCCAACCATGACTGAATTTTATATCAAGTATTTTGTCCAGTAGTAAGTATTTGTAAAAGGCTGTAGTTGCTAATGGAGCAGTCTAGTAGGTACAGCAGTTAGTTATCCATCGTAAGATAACCGAGTCAACTTATTCTGAATAACTAACTGATGATACCATAACCGGCGAAAGCGCTTTTGAAATAAATTAAAATTGTTGAAGAATAAAAAATGTCTTTTTATATTAAAACCTTGTGACTTCCATCAACAATACAAAGCAGAAAACCGAGTCAACGTCTAGCGTGACAGCTCCTTGGATGGGTGGCCACTGAGCGATTTTCTTGTGCAAGCCGATCGCGAGAAATTCGTGGTGGTTCAAGTCATCTTTAAACCACTGGTCCCCAGGTTAATTATCAGAGAGGGCCTCTAAGCTCTAACTTCGTCTGGTAAAATAAGACATCCTTTACCTTTTAATAACATTCAGTCTATTTAAATATGTTAAAATAATGAGTACCACACTCTCTTCACCTACGGTTGCTGTTTGGAAAAACTTAAAACTTGGTATTTAACCTAGAGAGCCTTTACACAACTACGTTACAACACGAGATTGAATGTCCATTCAGCTGTGGTAAACTGTACTACGACCACTCCTCTACTTAATGACCGGAACAACAATCTGTTATTTACAGCATTGGGTTTTCTTTACGATACAATAAAGAAGGAGAAACAATACCTTACTACACCAGTAGCGGCACATTGTTCAGGGCCGCGCAGCCCGCCTTGCTGTGAAACGGGAGCGACGCTTTTCCACCTCGATTACCTCCGATACGTTTAGTGAGTTAATCAGCGTTGCTCCACAGAACTGAAAGGTGAAGGACCGCGATTAGGTGCTGGTAGACGTTTTGGAGCCGGGCGGGCACACGGACGCACACACACGTACACACGCGCGCTCACCATGCCTGAGCCCCCTTTCACCAGGCTCGCTATGGCCAGGTACCAGTACAATGTCGCGAGTCCACTAACGAGTATGTCCTGTCCAGCCGTTCTCTTCTCTACGCGCAGGTAAATTTACTCATCTTGTAATATTCCATCTCTTAGAAGTGCAATTACACATTCAATTATGTGATTATTGTTCGTAAGTCAGCTGTCAGGAACTACGGTGGTTGAAACACCGTCACGATTATTTTTATTTATTGCCTATAAAAACTGTTTTGTGTAAATAATATTTACTAGTTTCTTTCAAACATAGGTTTTCGTCAGTTATAATCGAGGCTTACCTTTAGGGTACATATGCATTAATTTGTTTATTTCAGCGTTATATTAATATAATACTTAACGAAAATTGAAGATAACGAACTGACAATTACTTTTTTCAATAAAACACTCAACAATTCTTTTACATTTTGCGTTACATCTGTACACGTACAAATTAGTAAAATGTAAAAACCCTGTTGACTGACAGAGAGGACCCACGTGAGTAGACATCAGGCGTGTTGTGTAACGTCACGTGTACGATATTACATCAGCAGGGTTGTTGTTTGCAAACAGAATATTGGATTTTACGTAAGTTCAGTAACAATGTGACTGAACAAAGCTAATTGAATCCCCGGTAATGATGCATGAAACCTTCCGTGCTTGCAGGGTGATCCCGCTCAGAACTTTTATTGGGGAATGTTTTGTGACCTTTATGTGTACATGTAGGTGACATACACACAAATATGGGTCACATCCAGAGAGTGTTGTATTTCATATTTCACTGAAAACTTCCTTTAAAGTTCGTTTTATAAACGTTTTTGACGAATCGGTGAGAAGCGCTCCACAACTTTCGAGTCTTGTTAACAACAAATATGCGAGTGGTGTAGCTAACTTCATAACTATGTCAAAACCTTTTTGTACTCTTTGATATATGCTATTCAAAGTACAATTGATTGCATCATAATTACATTCATGACTTTGAAAGTAACTCCATATCCATAAAATTGAAAACAATAATTGCAAAATAGCAATTAGAGAAATAGCTTTCAGTAAAATAAACAGTTTAAAATAAGTGACATTGGTAGTCTCCCTGTAATCTTATTTGAAATAATTCTTAACATTTAAGAGCTTAATATCAATAGTAAGTTGTTGACCAATCTTTCTTCTGTACAATATCTTTAGAAACTGCGTTAAAAACTGTACTAAAACAGTTTTAAATGACTTGTATTCCTGAAAGCTTTGAACTTTACGTACTCTGAATATTAAACAAAGTGAGCCGATTTCTTCTAATTAAACTTTCCTCAAGATGTCCTTAGAATCGGCGTCAACCTCAACGTTTCCTTACAGACTTTTGTTTTGCTTGCCTTGTAGATTTCATCATACTCCGGTTCTCCCTAGTTTCTGTGTGGGTTTCTATGTTTTTTCGACTAAGGTACTCTTTAGACTCTGGATCTCTCTGAATCCCCAGCTTCCCACTACTCACAGGCTCTAGGATCTTTTTGTCTTTTGGTCTTCCTCATTTATGTGATACCCAGCCTTTTGGATGTTATTGTCTGTGGATTTGTAAAAGCTTCTCTGATATGTGTGGAACCCCGAACCTTAGGTCTCCACACAGACCTTTAGTGTTCCTGCGTCATATTCCAAATTCTCCTCATTTATGCGGCACTCCAAAATCTTGGCCTCCAAATAGACATATCGGTCTTCTGGATTTCGCCATACTCCAGGTCTCCCTGATTTCAACGTCCTCAAGCGTCTAGTCCTTCTCCTCACTCAGGTTTTGGGTCTCCTCCACTTTTAGATCTAAAGGTCTTCCAATTAGTCTCTGGGCTACATTTTCCCCCACGGAAGAATACACAATACGTTAAGTTCTATTTGTTATAAATAAAAAATAGACTTTCATTATTCTATTTTTGTAGAGTATATTCTGTAACCGAGTATGTTCTTCAACTGGAAGAATAATACTCGTTTGCTGGCAGGCTTGTAGGGTGGGAATCTATGTGATGTTCCTTCGGTGATGCAGCATCACTGATACAAGTAGAATGGTTCTTGTCGGTTAATCTATTAATACCAATAATGAAATGTAGCCATTTAAACAGATACAGAGTAGAAAATATTTTGTGCAAATAGCTATTTTTCATCCTGAATGAGTATTGAAGTGCTTTAGAGCAACGTGGATTTTAAACTATAATGGTCTTAACTATTTAAAAGATATCCTTAAGTACATGATCTAAAACATTAAATTGACATCAAATATTTGTTATATTTAAATAAATGACCATAAAGCATTTCATAAAAATAAGTAAGGCTAAGTACATTTATATTTTCCACGCCGTATAAAATTCATAAGTACAATTATTTCTAATCCTAAATATAATAATTAAATATTGGCCACATTTACAAAGAAAGAAAAAGTTATGTCTCAATCTACCAAGAGAAAAATAATAAGTAGATTTTAATCATCTGTAAAGAATCCATTTTATGGAATATATTAATAATAAAATGGAAACACTTAAAACTCATGTTTTATATAACACGTATTTTCAGTATTAAAATCAAAATTAATTTTATTAAATTATTTACTCATAGCTACCCACAGATGCTTCAGTGAAGACTTGAGAAAAGCTCAATTTTATTCAGTATTTGAGACTGAAATCGTAAAACCTACACAACGTAATCTGATGAAACAGCATACTCACTTCTCTCATAATGCTTACTAGTGAACTGCTGTTCGTCAATTCCGTGCTCCTGGCGTTGGCTTTCAAAGTTAAAGTAATACAATATCAGGAAAGAAGGAAAAATGTTCACTCAGTCAAGGAATGAATCAAGCTCTCAGAAGTCGAAGGATTTGTCCTACTAGCTTTACGTTTTCAGTAACAAACTATTTCACCAAATTCTATGGAATTTAAAACATTATATTACCTGATATCTTCTAAAGAACTACTTTGCTTTCATACTGCAATAATTTCCGCCACACTAGCACCAAAATAAAATAGAGTGTAATGATATTTTACAAAAATTCAAGTTACTTTTTTTAGAAACAAATATCCTCTTTTATGACTGCATAAATGAAACTATGCAGTCATAAACTACTTTCGGACAAGTTAGCCATTAAATGATTTTAAGATAATCGAGGGAACAGATGCATTTTGTAAGTTTCAAGACTTAACTAACACGAATGCTTGGGAATCCGCTTGAAAGTGATTGCTTTTAAAGATACAGTACTATTATTTTGTGAAGTATTCGGTAACAGCTAGTAACATTTTGCTCACTTATAAGTAGCCAAGGAAATTTCCTATTGCACTTAGTCGTGAAAGGACATTCTCGCTAGCCTCTGGAGTTATAGAATTTTCAAGATGGGTGAGGTTGGTGGTAGGGACCGCCTCCTATTGAGACCCCATGGGGAGGGAAAGCCAACTCTATATCTCATCCAAGTCACCGTGGAAGAAGGGGAGGCTAACTCTGATCCACCCTGGTCTAGTCAAAGCGGGCAGGGAGATACTCCCTCATGTTTAGGCTACCAACAGCCTTTAATACTAAGGGAGTTCCAGCCATTCCAACAATAATCCTCCGCAGTAGACTAGACCCATCTATCCACCCTTGCACCCCAGAATGTCGACATTTGCTTTTAGTGATGTGCTACTCCTGGTCATCCATAGGGTTTCCCAGTTGAAGTGACGCATCAGTTTTTTTTTGTTACGGAGTATATCTTCAACTGGAAGTTATAAGGAAGTGAACCTTCCTGGGGTATATGCAATATTTTAATTAAAACTGTGAACTAACTACTCAGTAGAGTATATAACATCAAACAAACATAAAAGACAATATCCGTGACTAATCAGGCAGCATACGGTGATCTTAAAGAATAGAGGAAGAACATTGCATAATCTAAGAACGTTACTGTGGTTTGATGTTCCCTACATTGATGGAGGGGCTAATACACACATTATAGAATTTGCCAATGGCAAGTCAGGATTATATGCGTAGTTTAATCGAACTCGAAACTAAGCCCATAATCATTTAGAGAATCTCGGGACAAAGTTTGTGCTCTTCTCATGGTTATATAGGAAGATGATGTCACAATTTATCGTTGGTTAGTTATATATGTTTAATTTGATCGGAGACTTCCATCTGCATGCAGCGGCATCCTACAATAGATTGAATGATCAGTAATCTATAGTTCCACAATAGTTGGATTTGATCATATCAAGAAACATTTGACATTCATTAACAAATCTGTGTTGTACTAGCAGGGATTTAAATAAACTGATGTCACAAACCCAAGAGATTTGGTAACTTTACATAAAAATCAGCAATAAAGGTTGTAACGGATGGATTATTGTTCTCGATGTGTAATTAAGAACTAACGTTTAGTGAGTGGAATAAATTGCTCTGTCGTTGTTGTGGCTCCAAGATCATTAATGAATGCAGTTGTTTGCTGTAGTTTACCACAGTATAAAAACTCGTATTATTTTGTATCATTGTTAGTTCCAGGAAAGGTTGACGTTATTAAAGACCATTTTAAAACAATAAATAGACGAAATATTAAATTAATTTTAATGTAATGTCCAGATTACTACACTTGCATTAAGATACAGATTTTAAAGATAAGAATGAAATTAATTTCCGGTGAGATAGATTGCCGGTAACCTCGACCTTAAAGCGATGTTTTCCTCTAGCTGAACTTGTTTGAGGACAGTAAATATCTGATGTATCGCGGGCCTGATCCTCATGACGTCACAACCAGACCCTTTTACTATTATCGCTCTGTATGTACTACGTCTGATATCGGGACTGTTACAGTTTACATGGTAATAGTCATAGTAACAGATAAATTTTCCTGATTTATTCCAGTAAATTTAATTTAAGGATACTCGTTTATGTGAATAAAAGGATACGTTATAAAGTCAGAAAAAACTCTACTTTTGCTGATATTTGGGAAACCACTGTCGTAGATTTGTATGCATGCGAAATCCATACATAACCTTTTACGTAACATCCATTCATATACATCAACCGGACTATTACGACACTGCGTGTTGCGTGCACTGCCAAGAAAAGAGATTAAAAAAATACTAATTTTAAGTCTATACTATCATTCGTAATATTAAAGTGTTTTTTCTGTTTATATTTTAGCTGGCTTATGTGTTAACATTATACAATACTGACAGTAAAACGTTAAATTATATGTTGTATATATAATTGAGAGCGGATGTTATATTGACTATGCCCGGACGTGGGACGCTGAGGGTAGGAAGGACAATCAAGAAAGGCGAGGTGTCTGCAGAAGGACGATATGACGCTCACCCTAAGGTACTTCCTCGTGTAAGTAGGACAACCAACCGAGTCCTGTGTGTTGCGCAGGACACTAGTTCGTGTAGGTTGGCATGGCACTGCTTAAACCTACTCACGTCCGAACATGAAATATTACCAAGCAGCAATGTTTCTAAATAAAACCCTCCAAATATACTCCAAATATTCTCAATGCGATTTTGTTAGTTACTAAACTCAACAAACATCGAGGAGAGAAAGATTTTACCAAATTTTAAAACAAATATTTAAAAATGTGACCTGTAGAATTTTTACCCATGCACACTTACAAGTCATTACAAAACTGTCCATTACATGGTCTAGGGGTTGGTATCAATACATATGTTAACTTTCTACGCTGATGTGGCATTTCAATTAATAACTATTAATAATGTTTGTTATCCAGGAAACAACTACACTCCTAAATAAAGTCAAGGGTTTATTGACATTTTCATGATGAAAAATTAATTTCCTTTGATGCAAGGAGTGCCTACGAGTATTACGTAAAACATCTCACGTAAATATTTATTGGAACTATTCAACGAGTTCAAATAAAGAGAAGCCACTTGAAATATTTCATCAAATGAATCACGGTGAATCATTGCTTTTTATCGTTTATTAAATTGGTGGTGCCTTTTGATATGATGAACAAAATATGAAAATCAAGACTTTAATCATTTAAAGGGGGCTTTAAGGTTACATATAAACTGTTATGTATCATTATATATTAAAACTGTAATATGCTATTGCTTTAAACCTAATTCCGTTTCCATAACATTTTAGTTAATGCATTTGTTGTGTATGCCTTTTTGAGACCTTGTGTTAAACGCCCAGTATATTACGCCTGGTAAGGCTTATATAAATCAAATTAGGATAAGCTGGGCCGGCTGTAAAATAGATTAACAATATAAATAATATTATATCGCATTAGGGGTGTTTAAAAGTCCCGATAAAGAAGCAATAATCTTAGTTTATGATAATTTCCCTTTAATCACATTTTACTTCTTGACCAACTCAAGCAATATAAGGCATCATAAGTTAGACTCAAAATTCGTGTTTCAAAATCTTTTTCATAAGGCGACCTTACAAAGACCATGATCAGAACTGTTCAATGATTCTCTGTTATGGATATTAGGTAAAATCCATATATATACATTGTGACAATTAAGTCTGGAACCTCTTTTTTAATTTTTGAACCACAATAGAAAAAAATACCAAAGTTCACACGTGCTTACTGGTGATAGTAACGCACACATCTGCCCAATTACCGACCAGATAATCGCTTTAGGGGACGGTCCACAAGGAGTCAGACAAAATTCTTAAATAGCAGCATAGGTCAAGTTTGGTATCAAATTAAAGGTCTTACTTAGCAGAGTACAATGCCGCAAACTGGACTTCAAAAGGTGGATTCATTCAGTAGTTATAGCTATTTGAATTTTAAAACAGTTGAACAATGTAAATTATTAAGTATTACAAGTAAACACCAATTTTTAAGTACCTGTGATCAAATTAAGTGTTCAAAATGTACCATGTATGGTAATAGATGGTACTCAATAACAATGCGCTGATAAAGGAACGTAACTTCATGAATGTTAATTAGAACCGTTGCAGAGAAATCCGTACATCTGTACTTTACCCCACCTTACTGTACCAGATGCTTGAGCCTAGAAACTCCAACAGGAGCATAGTCTGGAATCCTCTCAGATAGTAGGATTCTGTAGGTTGTTTATGCATACGTGAGGATTTCTCATATCTTGACACCCTTAATCTCGCTTGATGAGGCTCGGAAGATAGGTCTCAAATGGGTGTCATCAGGCGCCTTAACTTGTTTGCATGATGATTTCAAGCATCTCTTAAGGTCAACTTGACTCCCCCCACCCCCGTCTTGATTCTCCTAGAACTGGTAAAACTTCAGACTTCCAATAGTGGCTTCATCAGAAATCCTAACCTGGTTAGTATTTGCGCCAACTGGTCTAAATTTTATATGCATTTCAAAATTTAGGTTAATTAAATATTTTTCAGAGACAAACTGTGTAAAACCGTACTCTAAAGGTGATTATATAAACTCGCACTTCAGGATGAGCAGACTAAAATATACTTCTTTGCCTTTCCCTCTAGTTACGAACGAAACCATTCTGACAGTAACCAAATATTCCATCTCCTATTTTACCTCACGTTATAGGGAGAACTATTTATAGTGAGGCCCCTCTTAGAGTTTCTCCACGTGACCCACAGACGGCCAGACCGTGACCTTCCCAACTATGTTTACATACAGCAGATGGTCAGAACGCCACCTTGTTTGTTTTAAATTCAAACGAATGCTCCCATATTTCTTGGATTGGTTTGTTTGATACCGATATAGCCTGTTGCTTACGGTTTGTCCTAGTTCGGCTTTCTTCTCATCAGCATCGTCTCATTGGGGGACGGTCGTTAGAGAGTTCTTATTATTCAGTTGCTTCGTTAGTAATGATTTTTTAGATTTTACGCAGTGTATTCAATGTGCAGAAGTTTTTCAGCTTAACTGACAAACATATTTGTCTATTTATTATTCTATTTTATTATTATTACACATTTAGTACTAATTATGTTTTAAATATCATCAACATTTCGTCTTGAAAATAATTTAGTATACTTCGTCTTTTAATATAGTGTTTTTTAATATAAAGTATATACAAATTTTTCAATGTAGTGAGTATGTATTCTATCGTAAACTAACTGCATGTAATGCAATACTAAACTATTAATAAGCTCAAAGTCATCTTTGCTCAACTTTTAACATTTTTTTATAATAACCCCACAATGATTTATTTGTTTTCATTTGTCACATGTAGGGTCCATTTGACCACCAAAGTAAAATCAACGACGTTATGTCTATTGAGACTTTCTTTGTATAATCATTCGTTTTGTTATTTCATAATGAGCTCTAATTGGGTTAAGCTCTTAACAAAGAGAATTCTCTGGTATTAAAGTGTGACTAAATTTTGTTCTTTTCTACCTCAATATTTTATGTGTAAATGGGATATTTAAATTTATAAATTAAAAATCTACATTAATAATTAAATAAGTAGTAAATTAATTTAAATACTCTTGTAACGAAGCTAATATATAAAAAAAAAAAATATTACAACACTAAAAAGCCTGTCTGTAACTGAATGATTGGAGAAGATACAGTTGGCCGCGACAGCAAGCAAGTTACCTGTCAACGATGTGACTCCTGACATTACAATAGCCACAACCTTGTTATTTGTATAGGCTTGTATCAGCGTAGGTAGCTATGCGAGTGGGCTTGTTACCTCAGATATTAATATTGTACAAATCCTGTCAGCAACTGAATGTTTGGAGAAGATACAGTTGGCCGCGACAGCAAGTTACCTGTCAAACGATGTGACTCCTGACATTACAATAGCCACAACCTTGTTATTTGTATAGGCTTGTATCAGCGTAGGTAGCTATGCGAGTGGGCTTGTTACCTCAGATATTAATATTCTACAGAATCCTGTCTGCAACTGAATGATCGGAGAAGATACAGTTGGCCGCGGCAGCAAGTTACCTGTCAACGATGTGACTCCTGACATTACAATGGCCACAACCTTGTTATTTGTATAGGCTTGTAGCAGCGTAGGTAGCTATGCGAGTGGTCTTGTTACCTCAGATATTAATATTCTACAAATACTTGTCTGCAACTGTATGATTGGAGAAGATACAGTTGGCCGCGGCAGCAAGTTACCTGTCAACGATGTGACTCCTGACATTACAATGGCCACAACCTTGTTATTTGTATAGGCTTGTATCAGCGTAGGTAGCTATGCGAGTGGGCTTGTTACCTCAGATATTAATATTCTACAAATCCTGTCTGCAACTGTATGATCGGAGAAGATACAGTTGGCCGCGGCAGCAAGTTACCTGTCAACGATGTGACTCCTGACATTACAATGGCCACAACCTTGTTATTTGTATAGGCTTGTAGCAGCGTAGGTAGCTATGCGAGTGGGCTTGTTACCTCAGATATTAATATTCTACAAATCCTGTCTGCAACTGTATGATTGGAGAAGATACAGTTGGCCGCGGCAGCAAGTTACCTGTCAACGATGTGACTCCTGACATTACAATAGCCTCAACCTTGTTATTTGTATAGGCTTGTAGCAGCGTAGGTAGCTATGCGAGTGGTCTTGTTACCTCAGATATTAATATTCTACAAATCCTGTCAGCAACTGAATGTTTTGGAGAAAATACAGTTGGCCGCGACAGCAAGTTACCTGTCAACGATGTGACTCCTGACATTACAATAGCCTCAACCTTGTTATTTGTATAGACTTGTATCAGCGTAGGTAGCTATGCGAGTGGTCTTGTTACCTCAGATATTAATATTCTACAAAGCCTGTCTGCAACTGTATGATCGGAGAAGATACAGTTGGCCGCGGCAGCAATTTACCTGTCAACGTTGTGACTTCCTGACATTACAATGGCCTCAACCTTGTTATGTATATAGGCTTGTAGCAGCGTATGTAGCTATGCGAGTGGTCTTGCTTTATCACGTAAATTTTTTTTAATTTTTTTTGCATTCACAGTATTATTTATGTAGTAAAGTTCAAACATTTTAGCATTTATCGTAATGTTTTTTTTTTTTCATAGTGAGCTGACCATTTTTGTCATTCTGTGTATGAGTTAATTAATATTTGTATGAATAGATAAAAAAACAACTAGTTATGACAGAACCCCTCCACTTTTCCATAACTCAATCTGACGTTTGTTTTAGTTCAGCTTACTCAATAAGCCGACAACTCCAGTCATCCGTTATAATTTGCGACTGTAAAGCAGGTCTGAATAAATGGCAAATAATAGATTGCTATGTTATTATTTTTGTGAAAGAATCATTTTAATCTTGATAAATTATAACTAGCTGAAACACAATTCAATTCTGAATAAACCTTGTCTTTTTGATGTTAGTAACTATTTGGAATCAGCATCTGTAATAGGTTGTGCAGCGTGTACAATAATATTATTTTTGAAGAACATCTGCCTTCGAAGTTATAATGTTGACTCACTGCAAAATAACTGTTACAACGGTTCTGTAATTCCAAAGTATTATTAAAAGTTAGTAAAACTAGTTATCTTCTGTCAAAATATAGGCCTACTAGTTAAATTGCAAATAGGGTGTATTTATATAATTTATTATTAGCACCTTAAAACATAAGAAAGTAGCCAGGAAAACTTAAGAGGCCGTGGTTGCTGATATATATACATTTTGATTCAATGTTTTATGACTATCTTAAACATATTTTGGAGCGAATTGCTTTTCGTCTCCCTTCTGGCACAAGATCGCGCCGCCTCTTCGAGCTGAGCCACTTAAACCGCAACTATCTCCAGTTCAGCTCTGTCCCAAGAATACTTCGGCTTGGCAACGAGGTGTGCAGTGAGGTAGACTTTTTCTGCAATCGACTGGGAGCTTTGAGACGTGCTGTGTTGACAGTGAGGCTGGAGACATTTGAGTCAGAGTGAGCTTGCCGAGTCCTGCAGAGTATTACAGTATTACAATAGTTACTCCATTGTTATCTTTGCCGATTTAGTCTATTACTGTTATCATTATTGTTATTGTGTTGTATTATTATTTTTTATTACTTGTTATATCACTACTTATTATTGTTATCGCACTATTGTTATTGGTACCACTTTCGTTATGTTCACATTGTATTAGTTTTATCTTGTTATATCTATTTATTTCACTATGTCGTAGGCATGGTCAATTGCTGAAATTGCTGAACTTGATTTTTTCAAACTATACTTTTTTTATGAGAATTTATTACTGTTATTACTAGTCATCTTAAGTATTGTAATTTTGCAAAATGGTTATACCGTGGGAATGTAAATAAATAAATAACATAAAAGGTACTTTAGAGGTAGTTCTTACAATTTGAACCTAATTTTTTCTTTTATTTGTTTGGTATTACGACAAAAGATGTAAAAAAGCCAAGTTTACATCACTCAGGTGTAAAATATGAAAGCCAATTAAACTAACAGAATAATTCATTCAAGTATTTACTAACAAATTAGACGTAATTTTACAGTGAAGTGAAATGGAAAATACTACAGCTGTAAGTTACAAGCTTGGTAATAGTTCAATAGTGAACTCTTTATTCTAGGCTTGGTTTGTGCCAAAAACCTTGTTTGTTGTGTTCAGTGTATTTTTAACCCCAAGTTAACAAACAATCTCGTCTAGAATTACCAGATGTTTTCAGTACAAACACCGTATGAAAACGTGTTTATGGGCTACAAGTTTGATGTTGATCCTGAGGTAGGCCTAGTTGTTACATGTCCGGGCAATAATAGTAATAGTTCCTTGTATTCTGTGCATTGCTTACAAACATTACATGCCAACGACTATGGTTTTTGTTAATGACGTTTAACTTAAATGTACTGTGTTGTGTTGACTTTAAACCATCCTGCAGAGCTGTATTTTCTATTCTGGGTGTTCAGCAATGTATATCCAGAATACCCGTATTTCTATTATACCCAGCAATGTTAAAGTGCGCAAGTGTAATCTTGCCCTTAAGTTTAAAAAAAATCTCAAAATGGTAAATAACGACCGATTTCGTAAGTGTTTACAAAAACAGAATTACGCATTATATTATTAACTTATAACTTTTGTGTGTTTCGTTCTTCAAGAGACATGGTAACACATTCTGCATAAGAATTTTTTTAATTTGATAACTTTTGGAATAATGAATGCATTAAAGTGGAGAAAGCTAACCTTTGTATTAGAAATCCGTGTTTTTTTCCATATTTTTCCATATCACAATCCACAATAAAATACAAATTATTTTTCTTTTACTCGAGTAGATGGAACAATGCCTAAACAGCAAAAGATTATTACCGAAGTAAAGAAATGTGTATATTTTAATGTGGTAAACGTTTGAAGGGAGATGTTTAGTCATGAGAGAGAGCTCGCCGGGACCCAGTTCCGTTACGGATCTTCTTTGTAGAAAAGAAAACTGTAGTTAAATTCTTGAAAACAAAAATGCAGGAAAGCGTGAATACATCAAAGCACCGTAATTAAATAAACCTTTAAAATACAAAATTAA
This sequence comes from Homalodisca vitripennis, assembly GCF_021130785.1. Lineage (NCBI taxonomy): Eukaryota > Metazoa > Arthropoda > Insecta > Hemiptera > Cicadellidae > Homalodisca > Homalodisca vitripennis. The sequence goes on from NC_060210.1 coordinate 178,755,942, forward strand.
ATACCGCAATGTATCTTCAACGGATCTTCGTTGTTGAACTACAACTATCATCCTTGGATTTCCTATTACAACATTGAATAGGAGTTTGAAGATGAAACGTGCATGTTTACATTTGTGCCTTGTGCGGTAAGAGACAGTGAGTAGGTTACGTCATCCAGCGTCGCGACCTTCCTCAGCACAAAGTAAATGGGCCAACCCTACACCACAAACGATGATTGTTTAATTGTGCCACAGTGTGGGAGCGTAGCAAGGTTGCTGGAGCGATTGTCGCGCCCCCTTTACCTTCTCTTAAACTATTCGTTACTCATTCGTTTAATTCGGCACTGACCTTGCAATTTTAGATACCATCTATCTCTTTGTGCACATTCCCTTTCATCCTGATATACTCTTAGGATACAGATTTAAAGGTTAGTGTAATGTTTTTATCAATAGGTGTTCTGTATTTCTCTATAAGGCTAAATATATGTAAATATAACGAATGGTAGACACAGTACGTTTTACGAGTTAGTCGGCTAGGTACATCTGCGCAGTGGTTTATTTATTAATATTTTGAATACAGCTAAGAGTTCACCTTCCACTCTATTCTTTATAATAACGGGTAGATTTTATAAATACCGATCGCTATTTCAAAGTTATTGTCTTTATCTTAATATAGATTTGATACATTTCCCCATAAAAGTTAGGCTATATGATAAAATTTTCAAAATAAATTATTTACGTCGAAAAATGAACGTATTATTTTAAGTTATAACGTTATAGCCGTATAATATGCTATGTTAGAGTTTAAAATAGTAGAGAGGCTAATGAAAACCCAGTTATGAATCATATTTATGTAAATTGGAATACTACTCGGTAATATGGAATTCTGTAATCAATTATGAGGAATAGAAGGAAATAATTCAGTTATTAGATAGATATAGATATATATTTTAAGTTATAATGTTATAGCCGTACAATATGTTATGTTAGAGTTTAAAAATAGTAGAGAGCCTAATAAAACCCAGTTATGAATCATATTTAAGTAAATTGGAATACTGCTCGGTAATATGGAATTCTGTACCCAATTACGAGGAATAGAAGGAAATAATTCAGTTATTAGATAGATATAGATATATATTTTAAGTTATAATGTTATAGCCGTACAATATGTTATGTTAGAGTTAAAAATAGTAGAGAGCCTAATAAAACCCCAGTTATGAATCATATTTATGTAAATTGGAATACTGCTCGGTAATATGGAATTCTGTACCCAATTACGAGGAATAGAAGGAAATAATTCAGTTATTAGATAGATATAGATATATATTTTAAGTTATAACGTTATAGCCGTATATAATATGCTATGTTAGAGTTTAAAATAGTAGAGAGGCTAATGAAAACCCAGTTTAGAATCATATTTATGTAAATTGGAATACTACTCGGTAATATGGAATTCTGTACCCAAATACGAGGAATAGAAGGAAATAATTCAAATAGGTTATTAGAGCCTTTAAATAAAAAAAATCATAATTGTCCATTATATTATCCAACAACAACTCTGCAAATTATTTTTCCGTTGACTAATGATACGTTAAGAATTAGCCTCCATTTCTTTTGTTGATAAGATTTTGAATAATATAATTGATAGTTCTTTTATACTCAATAATATCTGTTTTTATGTATCATATCGTAGCTTTACATCTTCTAGAAACCTTTTTGCAAAGAAAACAGTATCACATGGAAGGGATATTAGGATTTTAGACATTTCCCATATTATATGTTACAAAATCGACAACACAACGTATTGAGGTGTCTAAGTATCATATTATAAGTTTCTACTGTTCAAAATATCGACGCTAATGATTTTATCAATTAAGTACAGTTTTGTTGTATTTTTTAAATAAATAGTAACTTTAGATATTATGTGTCACTTTATAATTTACTTAACAATATTTATAAAAATCGAATTATATTTGTCTGAATCCTGTAGCCTAATTGTCGAGCAATCACTTTTATTTCCTTTTATTACGATATAAAAAGTTTAATTGTAATACTTAATTCTTGATTTACTGATTATTTTAATTATATATCACTAAAATGTGTTATGTTTAATTTTTGTTTTGTTGTCTTATTTTAGTAATATGATGTTATATAGTTAAGATGGCTGTAATGGAATGATCGTTGTGTAGCTATAAAGTAAAAGTTGAATACATAAATGGCCATTGCCATACATAACAGTGGACAGAGCAAAGAAAAATAACCAAACTTTGTTTAGCCAACGTATTACTAAAATCGTTTATTCTCAAATATTTGTTATTGAAGCAAATATATTTCACAGCAAAAGGTATGGATTACATCGTTTTATCTCTTCTACCAATGAATATAAAGCGCAATATGTATTCATTGCTTTGGCACAGAAGAACAGTTAAAAGGGCATGAACTGGAAGGAAAACCGATAAAACCACATGCAATCCCGTATCTCATATTATCAAGACTACTACTGTACAGCAACCATTTCAATGTTCATATTATTAGTGGAATATATCCTCTTTTATAATAAAAAAGCCTATTTTTCCCAGTAAAGTTTGCCTTTTCTCCCCTATAAAAAAAAAAAAAATAAGATCTGGTCTCATTTTTCTTTGTATTTATACATATTAAAAGATTGATAATACTGTGTATAAAATTAAATAATATTGCTTTAAATCATAGAGACACTTCGAGAGTTTGAAAACAATAATTTAAAATTCTAGTATTATTTTAATCAACATAGCTGATTACGTTTAGCCCATGCTAACTGCAACCATCATCAAAAATGTTTGAATATACCTATTTGGCTATGACAAACAATATAAGGTAGACCTTTTTATTACATGATTATTATTATTATCTCGTTTTTATGATCTTAAAGTGATGCCTCGCCACTTGCAATTCCCTTCAAGTTTAACTTTTGAAATTGGGGATTAGAGATTCTCTAGAGAATTACAGGACTTCAAGGCTCCCTACCCAACCTACCTTGTCCAATCACAAATACAAACACTAGCTCATCTACATTGCGCGTAATAGATTACCAAATTATAGTTTTAAATACAAATGTTACAGTGGTGACATCTTGCAGATTTTAGAACACGATGCCAAACAATATTTATTTATTAAATTCTAGATAGCGGGGCTCAAGTATGTCAGACCAGGGTGTGTGCTACCTTCTAAAAGCAACCACGAGTGATAGCTTATTAGCATTTACATTTAAGTGTAATGAGTTGTTCAGTTTAATTAATAAAATTTCATTTTATAAAATGTCCTAATCGGATGTTTGTTTTGTAGTTTAAACATTTGTTATAAGATCGTTGAAAACGGTTTGTCCAAATTATTATTCAAACGTGATAATTTTATATTTTTTGTTTTAATAATTTTTTATCGTTAATATTTTAAATTGTCATCTATTAACTCTAAAACGTGTAATTCTATTTAAAGGAATAAAATGACAAATGGTCTTAACTGTACCAGAATAACTAAAGGAGTATATTATATTCCCATCTCAAATTAATTCAAGTCCAAATCATCCGTGTTGACTGAGTAGAGTATAATAATAAATAGAGTATATGGCAAGTAGGCCATAATTTAAGATAATTTAATCTTCCGATTATTGCAATGATTTATAAGCTATAAGCTACTAGTGGAATAATCAACAGTCAAGACTCTAGAGCCTACTCAACCTCATTTAGTTCCAAGAACGTTCTCGTCTTGTAGCCAAATTCGGAGAAGGTTGGTTTCGCCACAAAAGGAACTAAACAAGTTCCAGACGGGATCTCTCATTTGTGTTTAAAATGGCTGGTTTCATAATATCGAACATATGTTTGGTCACAGCAACATTTGGTCACCCAGGATAATGATCAATATTTGGCATTAATGGACAAATATACTACACAAGTGTTAAGATTTGGCTGGTCAATATCGGCAAGATTCAATTAATGTGGATTGAGTTATGGTTTTGTATTTATTGTGCATTAAAACAACGGCTATTTAATTACAGTATACTAGCGTAACCCCCTGCATAACTACCAATTTCTCAGATATATGTCTCCTAAACTAGCGAAACAGGCAAGAGCGAGTCATCTCAGCATTATAGTTGGCTAGTCTCTCAAACCAACTCTTCCTAGTCTTATATGGCTAACGACCTACATAAAAGACAACCCACTGCCACTCCTGGTTTACGTAATCATTAATGTATTACCAGGTAACAATCTAGAAGCATGACATAGAAACTTACGACCACACTATGTATAGGCTTCTTCTTTGAACAATAAATAAAGAAATCCATGTAAGCTCTTTAAACTATCGTGTTTGTTTAAAAGACTTAAACAATACTAACGAATTAATTCCGTACATTTTATTTTCAAAGGCCCATTTTGACAAAATTTTGCTGTTTCTTGTTTACACTAACGGTAGCAATTCTTAAGTCTATAGTAATTCTACTATGAGACACTGCATACTACTCGTCTAAATTGCTGGTAAACTATGGATAAATCAGTAGTAGATAAACCAGCGAATCCTCTAACATAAATGAAAAGTAAGTTTTTGCAAAAAATATTGCTATAACACCAGTACTGTAGTGGCGTTTTCTCAAGTGACTAGTGAAGATGTACTGCAACACTTTATTACCACAATTATTAAATGTCTTGGTAAAGAGCAAGGCCTTAGCAGCATGTCCTCTATTCATCACAGATACCACTTAGTCCGTCACAATTCGCAGTGTTCAGCAGCACGGTCATTATACCAGCGTTGTACAAGGTGCATACTGGCTCGTCACAAGTCGTGAGTGAAGCAGCGCTTTCTATATACCAGCGCTGTACAATAGGCATGCTAGCCCTTTACAAGCCCCAATGTAGCACAATGTGGTCGTAATACCAGCGCTATACAATGGGCATGCTAGCCCGTTACAAGTCGGGGTGAAGCAGCGCGTTCTTTATACCAGCGCTGTACAACGGGCATACTTGACCGTTACAAGTCGGGGTGAAGCAGTGCGTTCTATATACCAGCGCTGTACAATAGGCATGCTAGCCCCTTACAAGCCCCAATGTAGCACAATGTGGTCGTAATAGCGCTATACTGCTAGCCCGTTACAAGTCGGGGTGAAGCAGTGCGTTCTATATACCAGCGCTGTACAATAGGCATGCTAGCCCCTTACAAGCCCCAATGTAGCACAATGTGGTCGTAATACCAGCGCTATACAATGGGCATGCTAGCCCGTTACAAGTCGGGGTGAAGCAGCGCGTTCTTTATACCAGCGCTGTACAACGGGCATACTTGACCGTTACAAGTCGGGGTGAAGCAGTGCGTTCTATATACCAGCGCTGTACAATAGGCATGCTAGCCCTTTACAAGCCCCAATGTAGCACAATGTGGTCGTAATACCAGCGCTATACAATGGGCATGCTAGCCCGTTACAAGTCGGGGTGAAGCAGTGCGTTTATATATACCAGCGCTGTACAATAGGCATGCTAGCCCTTTACAAGCCCCAATGTAGCACAATGTGGTCGTAATACCAGCGCTATACAATGGGCATGCTAGCCCGTTACAAGTCGGGGTGAAGCAGTGCGTTCTATATACCAGCGCTGTACAATAGGCATGCTAGCCCTTTACAAGCCCCAATGTAGCACAATGTGGTCGTAATACCAGCGCTATACAATGGGCATGCTAGCCCGTTACAAGTCGGGGTGAAGCAGTGCGTTCTATATACCAGCGCTGTACAATAGGCATGCTAGCCCTTTACAAGTCGGGGTGAAGCAGTGCGTTCTATATACCAGCGCTGTACAAGGGGCATACTAGCTTTTTCCAGCCATGTATAGCGGTGGTGACGGCTACTAACTGTATCTGTTCGTCACCAGGTTATAATAAGGAATTGAAACAATACTAACCCTTCCTTATAGAACAGAACATACCGTACTACTCTACCAATTAATTTTCACATGGGTTTTTTTTCAATTTTCTATCACTTTGCCAGAAGCAGTGCAACCATTAATCGGAGCCTTTAACCTCAACATCTATATAAATTGTTACTATGTATTAAGAACATTTTTATAGATTTTTAAATTAATACTGCGTCTTAATAGATTGTTTAATCGACTTAATAAGCTTGATTAACTAACTTGCAGCTAATTTGCTGCTAAGCTTGATTTCTTCATTTTCAGAAATAATGTAGAAGATGCCTTTTAGAGTTGTATATCCCATTTTCCATCTTTGATGGCAACCTTTGTCGAATTCTAGAAATGTCACATTTAAACTAAACTATAGCTTTGGAATAGGTTTGTTGACAGCTCTATAGAACCATCGACAATACAGAGGCTCTAACCAAACGCCTAATGGGAAACCGCTCATAGTGTTAATTGTTTTCTCTCTTGTCACGATCAGCTGTAGGCAATCCAACTTGCGGTGTATACCTGCCTTCCCTTCTCATTCATTACAACTTTTCCAATTTAAATTCTACACATGGCAATGCTTTAGTTTTAACACAACAACAAAATTGGCTTTTTCTTTTTATGCCTATTGTTAGAAGCTCTGGAGAGTTTGAGTTTTACATGTTACCAAAACTATTTTTTTACAGTGATTGAGGTAAATAAATTTTTCTTTTACAAAAAAGTCTTGTATAAAATTTATAAGTACCTTAAGGGATAAGAGTTTTGTCCTTTTTGATATTGGTCACAAAAAATTGTCTGGGAAAAGCAATCAGCTAAAGGAAAATCTAGTAAAAGCTAATCCATATGCGGTTGTGATTAATCCTTTTTTAGTTTTCAGAAAAGAACCCGGGTAAGTTTTACACGCTTTGTTGGACAAGTGGCAAATCATGGATAATTAATAAGTTATACTGTATTCAGTTAACTGGTTGTTTTGAAGCTTATATTATATAAAATCTGCGAGCATTCTCTTTAAAAATTGTATTTGAAATGGAACATCTGGAAGGTAAAGCAGAGGGTAATCCGCTTGAGTGCATTGTTATGTCCTTCTATTATTGTTAGGTATAATGGAGGATTACTTGCCTCAGCGTTTGCAGCTTTTCTACGAGTAACTTCTCACTTCATCGAATAAACAATCGTATTCTGTTTTAGTCTTGTAACAGTGTTCATTTCCTTAATGTTAGTAATTACAGTTCTGTTACAATTTTTAAATGTTATTAGCCACTTGTGTTTTGCCTTTATTGACTGTGTAGTGTACCATTTTAAGTGTGAATATTATTGTTCAAGTCTATGATTATTCAAGTATGAAACATCATACACGTACAGTCCTAACCTGCTAAGTTTAGTCATATAGACTATGCTTTGTATAAAATTTACTACTTATTGTGACATGAAAAATTATATGGCGAAGTTTGAAAAGATTAAGATTAATGACATTAATCTGTGTCAGCACTGATAATGTTCCTTATTTTGTATCCGTAGGTATTTCAGCACAATGAAATTGGAGATTTTTGTAAAATTTAAACAAATATACTTTTTTTACTCAGCATTTCATAAAATATGTAAACATCAGTTACAATCATCATTTCAACACGGGCACTAATCTTCAGTGACAATCATCATTTCAACACATAACGCGAGGATCATAACGTTCTCATATATGGATTACTCATGTTTCGTGCTTACTATCATTTAACAGTTAAATTTGTTACTTTTAACAAACATACTCTTTTATTTCTAATTAGTTTGTTTACAAAATAATATTTCAAAAAAACTCTTACATTTTATGAGCGTTTTATTTTCAAGCTAGAAAGTACAAATCGTACTGAATAGTAGTAGGGATTAAAACATTTAAATGTTCATTTAGAAGGTCAAAGTATTTGAAAATTAAAATGTTGCCATTTAGTATATATTAAAACTGTAAGTTACTAATATGTGAAAACTAAAAACAACCTAATATAAACAATCTAAAATATTACTGTACTGTATTAAATATATCGTTCTAATAAGTACCCGCTTTTCAATAGTAAACATATTGCACATTATAAAAGTGCAAGTTAAATTTATTTAAAGTAAAACTGTCTACGGTTTTCGTCATTTCTATTGGAAACATTTTTGCGATGTATTTGTGCAAATATTTTTAAAATATTTGATTTTGTAGTTTATTAAATATTAATTTCTTTCTATCAACAAAACACAGTGGATAATTATGACAACCCAACACTGACATCGTAATATTCTTGGCTTACAGGCCGCAAAAATGTTATTCCCACATTTAGATTGAACTAAGGCTGAAGACAAAGCCTTCGTAAATGTTTGGCGGAAGCTCATCTATTTGAACAATAGCCAACACCGGGTCAGCGTAATCTCTGACGGACAGGGTGCTCGCGGCCTACGTGTCCGGGCAGCGCCGACCCCGCTCTGGTGCGGCCGCTAAAAATGAACTACTATTCATTCATTCACTACGGGATGTGTATGTAAAGGGCGAAATAAATACATTTACTCAACAATGGTGGCAACGATTCTAACAAACTGTGTTCTTTCTTCACAGCTTGGTATAATACGAACGTATTTATCTCAATTAATTTCCACATTCTTTATACACTTGACGTTTCTATTAGTTTTCCTTGCATAGTATATTGTGTTTTTATTAATTGGGGACATAATTGATTTTTACGTATCCGTTTAAGTTTCCAGTTCTAATTGATCATGTTTAAATCAAAATTCGTATTGAATTATAGTGGTGTTTAAATAAAATCATAGTGTTAATTATAATTTTGTATATTAAACTAATATTTTGGGCTAAGAATTTTTCAATAAATTTAAAACAAACCTTGTGGTAACATATTAAAACATTTAACAGATAACAGATTTCAAAAGAAATGCCATCTTTTGACTTTATCTTTACTAAAGCTATAAATAGTTATTAGAAGTTTTCACCTATATCAAATTTGGTACAAAACATATTTTTGCTATTTTAGTGGAAAATCCTCTTTGTAAGCTTTTAGATCATAAAATAGCTATTTTTGTACTGCTATTACAACCTAACATTATTATTGTTTATCGGTTTTAAATCCTCTTCTGTAAGTTGTGACATATTATTGTTTGTTTACTGAAAAAAAAAAACAATTGCTATATGGTAACTTATGGTGTTACAGGAAGAAATCGGGGAAGTATTCGACCGTTGGAAGTCCCCTGTGATCCAGAGCGCCGGAATCCCGCCACTTCCACCACCGCGATCCAACAAGAAACCGGCCGGCCAGAATTCTCTGCAAAATGGAAAGAAACCGTACCAGAAGTCCTACCAGCAGTTAATTCGAACCAACTCTCTTCCCAGTCCAAAAAGAAGAAACGGTGATCTTGACAAAACTCTAAATGCGTGGTCCGAAGGACTTTTGGCAGAGTTCAACACTATAATCGCTAATGAGTTGACATCACTCCTAGCCGCAGAGCCAGCGGACGATGAAATCTTCGTGTCCTCCGACGACGAGAGTAACATGATCCGCTACCGGGTTTCTAGGTCAAAGTCGGTAGGGGACCAGGATCCTCCCCCGTCACCGGCCACCTCCCCCTCCACCTCTGACACGTCCTCAGGCAGCACGGGGTCCGGACGCCCCCATCGCCCCATCAGCCGCGTGCTGCGCCGCCAGCCCCGTACTCTGACCGCCCGCGACAAGAGTACCCCCGTACTACTGCGTGTGAAGGCACTCCCTGAGCCCGACCTGCTGCCCTCCAGTATTCCAGGGGTCCAGACTCTCGACGAGGGAATTAGCTCTAGCAACAACGAAGATTCGCCTGAAAAACAGGTATACTTTTAATTGGCTAATAAAATCTCTAATCAATAAAATAAATTTAATTTGTAAGCAACGTTCATATTGCATAACAATTTTTATTTGTTATATAATAAATTGCACTTTTACCTCCCACAATTTGTACTCTTGATGCATGCAAATTAGTACATTCACACCATCTCTCATTCGCCCTATAAATTAGTAATAGGTCAATCCAACTAAGTCAGTCCTTTTTCTGGCTTCCCAAATGTGTGCAACTCTTCAAATATCCAAAGTCCCGTTTGACCATAATATTTTTAGATTATTCTTAATGCTAGGAACAGGACATGTTGATGCAATCTGGTTAACCATTCATTAAAACAACAATTAACTACTTATGAAGGAAAATACTAATAAAATGACGTCCTGCGTTGCTAAAGTGGGTTGTTATGCCTATCTTTAGTTTCTTTTATTGCATTCTTCTATATATTGTGTTGAAGCTTTTGATATGTAATAGATAGCTCTTTTAAAAATGTAGAGAAAAAATAGGACTTTCCGTTTCATATCTATAAATACTGTTTCACGACACTCGAAACTCTTTCAAGTCAAAAGTTATGAAGGTTTGGCTTTGTATTTGAGCATTCTTCCTACGATACCATATGTGTGATTGGGGTTAGACCATCGTATGCCACCATCAGAGACTTATTAGTTTATTACGTACTTATCCAAATCCCTTAGGAAACAAATGCCTGAGAAAATTATTGCATATGCAATCATTCCACGTCTATTCTTGACAACGGTTCATTTCAAGGAATTGTACTGTGTAAATTTCTTTAATTGCAGTATTCTTCATTTCATTATAAAAAAAAAATTAAAAGTCAGGTGATATTAAGCACACTTTATTGAGTGTTGATATTTCTTGGCTTATTTTCAAATACATTTCCTTTAACTCAGTTGTCACACTTTCTATTTCTTAGTATGATTACGTATGTAAACACAGTTTGTTCTTCATCTTGCATACTGTTCGAGGTTCTCGTTTAGCTACATAGTTGTGTAGTTCTTATGATATTTATTATCGAAGTGGAGGACCTCATAACTTGCTTTATACAGCCTTTGGTAATCCAAGTGCACGTAGTTTTAATTTATGTTCCATGAAAATGTTTTGGGTACGTTGTAACCAAAAATATGCTGACGTAATTTTAAAAATTTTGAATTTGAATATTAACGAAATGTTTAAAATTTTGGATATTCCATCTTTCTTGTGTCTATATCTTTGCTAGCGTAACATCTGTTAGATCAAGATAATTGTGCCTTGAAATGTCTCTTGTTGTTTTATGGGTATCTGAGTCAGTTGGAAACCAATTATTTTGTTTTAATGGTCGTAGTAGTTTGACAAGTACAGACGTTAGACTCTGCAATGTTTATTACTACGTAATCTACTACCGGAGGTACTAAAGTCTCTCTCGATGGAGGTAACGTTCGGCAAAACTCTTTGCAGCGAAATTGTTAACGTCCATGTCGTCAATATTTGTAATCCACAAATAAGCAAAGTTTCAATCACTTTCCAAACAGTTATTGAAACTTTGCTTATTAATTATTAAGTGAACTGATTTTGTCAAAAATTAATTATCAATAAACATAAACAATCATAACTTTATTAGCGCCACAAAACTTTTCATTTCTGATCTCCTGATCTCGACAGTTACGCTCAGTGATGCCGTTATAATTTTTAAAAAAATGCGACAGATTTCATGTTTTACAATTCTCTATTGGAAAATGCTATTGCTGTTAAAACCGAATTCATTTCTAATAATTACCTCGGGGTTTAATCCTATACAAACTACGAAGAGTTTATTGCCTTGATTGGTAGTTATTTACTAGTTCTTTCAATAAAACGTCTTCATTGCTAGGTTAGCGTATGATCTTTTTCATCAAATTGGGAAAATGAGGTGTAGATTGATTAGATTTAGTAATTTCCGTTATGAAAATTGGATTCTGTATAAAAACTGACACTATTAACTGTTTATTTAAGCCACTTCTGCCGGTAAAAAACAACTGTAACTACTCCATGAGAACTTGTTAGGGCCGAGCACATGGATCTGTACTAGTTTTACTATTTTGTCTCAGCTCACTGTAAGACAAAATAGTTGAAATTTCTAGAAAAGAAACACTATTAATGTTAAATACTACTAGAAATTCAAGTGAATCCAATAATTCAATACAGTAATGTGGCAAACAGCTGATAAAACAAATTTACAGCTGTGATGTGACAGATGTCAACTTGTACATTAAACTCTCAGGTGAAGAATAATTAATACTGTACATAAAAAGCAATTTATCTCAGCACTGGAGATTCAGTTTTTGTTAAACGACATTTTTGCTTCGAAGTGAAAACGAAATCAAAATGATGATGACTAATCCCATCAAAGATGAACGTCACATTAATGTGATGTTAAGGAACCGCAGTAACGTTGTCAGCTGTCAATAATAATGTGTCACATTGACAGAAGCACTTTAGTTAAGTGGAAGTCGGGTGGTGCACCTATATTGTGTGGTATATCGAATTTACCTAAGTTAAACAGAAACCTATGTCCGACTCACTCATGCTACCGTATAGTTAGTTGATTTGTATTTTTTTATTTGAAATTTCATTGCAGTAATGTCATAGTAACGCAAGATATATTACAATATTGACTAATGATATTAAGAAACTTAAAGGCGAAAGGATGATTTGATGTTAAATAACAAACCGTTATTAAAATTATTATTATTTTTAACCAGGTTTACTTTGAGGAGGTTTCGTACCTCCCGATCTAGCCCAAGATGAATTAGGCTACTTTGATGTACGTTGTCACAGAAACTACTACACATAGAAGATTTTATATATAATACATTTTATTACTTGTATTTTAACACCATCCTCATTTATTCAATGAGTTGTCCATTAAAAATGTATTTTTAGATTTTCCAAAATATTTAATAATGGAAAATAGCTTCTTATTAAGGAATTTGTTAAATATCAAAAGCTTGCCAACTATCATAAAAATTCAGTAGGCAACCTCACTTTACTAAAAAAATATTTTATTCAAAACTATTTTATACAAAAATTATTCTAAAGTAAAAAAACTCAGTAGGCATCCTTTATTTTACCAAAAAAATAATCAAAACTAAAAAAAGACTCAGTAGGCAACCCCTATTTTACCAAACAATATGCAGTGAACTTTTGGAGGAAATTTTACGATATATCTCAAGTACTTTAACTATACAACATCTTAACCAGGAGGATTCGGAAATTTATAAATAAATATAAAACATAACTTGTTATTGTTCAGTTTTCTCCATTTTAATTGTTTTCTTTTATTTACTCATAAAGAAAACTGCCAGTTGATTTGTAACGAGACTTCATTTTTTTAATACTAATCAATTATGATTGAATCTAATTTAAACAAATTGTATTGTTGATTATATATTAAAAATAATACAGTTAACATAACATTATTTTATCGATCTCGAGTGACTTTTACTGCCAAATAAAAAGAGAAAACGTATAGTTCTAGTATTATATCATTTCCGTGTATATCATTCGCGACTGTCGGCTGCACTGTGATCGAGGTATAGTTGGATAGGGGGTGGCTAAGTTTAGACAATTGAATTGAATTGCTATCTCATATTATTTCCTTACAGTTGACAAGAAATGACTTTGTTGTGAATTAAATTTAATAATAATATTATCAGACATCCATCTTTGTAAATGTTAGGCTTTAAATATTTTTACGGGTAAATGTTCAGATTTTGTTAGTTTAATATTGTCCAAATATTGATTGTACAATACTTCACATTACATTCACTTGTGCGGAAATATTTGTTACGTAGCATTCTGGTTCTGTTTTACAAAATCATCCCCAGTTTTCTTTCGGATGGATTTGTACAGAATTAACCAGTAACAACTGAATAAAACGTACTAATATGGATGAGGTTATGTTATTGTTTGACAAATCAGTATGTTAAGCACATTGTAAAATTTGTCGATATATTTATTTACGTACTGGGCCATTGTTGATCCCTTTCTGATCTTTCTTACAAGGAGATCATACAGCTACTACTGATGTTCCCCACAACGAGATCATACAGCTACTACTGATGTTCCCTAGAAGGAGATCGTACAGCTACTACTGGTGTTCCCTACAAGGAGATCATACAGCTCCTATTGATGTTCCCTACACGGATATCGTACAGCTACTACAGATGTTCCCTACAAGGAGATCGTACAGCTACTACTGGTGTTCCCTACAAAGAGATCATACAGCTCCTATTGATGTTCCCTACACGGATATCGTACAGCTACTACAGATGTTCCCTACAAGGAGATCGTACAGCTACTACTGGTGTTCCCTACAAGGAGATCATACAGCTCCTATTGATGTTCCCTACAAGGAGATCGTACAGCTACTACTGGTGTTCCCTACAAGGAGATCGTACAGCTACTACTGGTGTTCCCTACAAGGAGATCATACAGCTCCTATTGATGTTCCCTACAAGGAGATCGTACAGTTACTACTGGTGTTCCCTACAAGGAGATCATACAGCTCCTATTGATGTTCCCTACAAGGAGATCGTACAGTTACTACTGGTGTTCCCTACAAGGAGATCATACGGCTACTACCGATTTTCCCTACAAGGAGATCGTACAGCTACTACTGGTGTTCCCTACAAGGGAGATCGTACAGCTACTACTGGTGTTCCCTACAAGGAGATCATACGGCTACTACCGATGTTCCCTACAAGGAGATCGTACAGCTACTACTGGTGTTTCCCTACAAGGAGATCATACAGCTCCTATTGATGTTCCCTACAAGGAGATCGTACAGTTACTACTGGTGTTCCCTACAAGGAGATCATACAGCTACTACTACTGGTGTTCCCTACAAGGAGATACAGCTCCTAATGTTCCCTACAAGGAGATCGTACAGTTACTACTGGTGTTCCCTACAAGGAGATCATACTGCTACTACCGATTGATGTTCCCTACAAGGAGATCATACAGCTACTTATGTTGTGCCCCGTCACACTTCGGAATCGAAGTTGGACGGCAGATCATACACCTAATGCACATATACTATTGATGTTCTCCTATTTTCCAGTTGCCAGAATCTACTCTAGACAGCCTGCTAAGTCGCCTGGAGCCGTGCCCCGAGACCCCACAGGATGTCTGCACCCAAACATCTCCGGCAGTGTCTAGGTGCTCCAGCCTCACGTGGCTGTCCGACTGCTCTTCCTCTCTACCCCGCCACTCTCCGGAGTCAGAGATGGACGACAGATCAACCAGCTCGGCGGACTCCTCAACAGCCAGGGACGAACCTGAATCTGGTATCGGGACAGCGTCCCCGCCAAATCCTCGTCATGCAAAACGTAAGCTACTGCATTTATATTAACTTTATTTATTTATTTTTTTTTAATAATGATGAATTAAAGAAATTATTCTAATAATAACAGTATTGCTACATTGCATAATCCTTTATTACTATCCTCTCTTTAGCATACAAATTAAACCTGATTGCTTTAGGGGATTGCTTTGATCGGGGGGTAGATATCCAGCACCCTAACCCATTTAGAGAGCGGTGATCTATAGACCGCATTATTTTACCGTCTGTTCTTCCTTTAGAATCACAGCAGACAGTTACTGAGCTGATTTATACAAATACAATCACTTCAGCCGTTCTTACGGTTTACATTTACAAGTAGCTAGTCTTAGCTCAGAATCTCCAGGTTTCTTGCTAAGCTTTAACAAGATAGTTCCCATGAAAGTATTTTTAAAACTTTTGTTTTACAATACAAACCATTCTTTCGAAGCATTTAGTTATAAATTGTTTAGTAGATCATTTCCAGTTATATATATATATATATATATATATATATATATATATATATATATATATATATATACATTTACATACATTTCACGAGCTGTGATTTACTAAAAATAAAGGAATGTGACACAAATCAGTTTCACATATAAATTCATATTGAATAGAGTCCGGAACTATAAAGTGTCCACCGCAATTTCTACTAATAAACGAACAGTGAGATTCCATTAATTTACTGACAAAGAGAGTTAGAGAGAGGTGTGGAGGGGGGGAGGTAAACGTCGAATTCTCCTATTAACGGTAAACCAAAACTCGCAAACTCTGCATGTGAAACTAACCAGGGTACGACGGTTTCTAGTAATTCGTAAATGTTTCCCTTTGTATGTTGTAATACTCGTAGGTTGATTTAGGACTTCAGAAATATATTCCTTTTTTGTCTATCAGTTATTTTGTATTGGATACGTGTCACAAATGTAAAATAACCAAACCATATGTATTGTAACATGTAACCGAAAGACCAAGTATATGTTAACATTTCACTTCATATACATTTTTGTATATTTTTTAACAAATCCAAACATTGTTATAATTTTATGATTATTATTTGTGTTAGTTATTTATTTCATCTGCCTCATTACAAAATGTATGAGATATATAAAAAAAGATAATGATCCAATGAGTGTAAATTAATGATATTTCAGAGTCTCAAACTCTACCTACTTTTTCCGTCTGACCCGCAATGGCAATTTTCCTTTGTTGTATTTCTATATAAAAGTTTAATATATTTTATAATTTTGCTATTTTAAGGTGTACTTGTTATTAACCCAGCATAAATAATTTGTGATTTTCCTCTCATTTCCATTTGTTTCTATTTCACTAAAAGCAACTAGTCAGGTTACTTCATAAACATTTGTTCTAGAACATACTTTATTGCAAAGGATGCTAATTGGTAAGGGAATAAATGTTCAGAAAGTAAAACACCAAAGAACTTGTTTTTACGTTCGCTTGACTTTCACTGTCTAACAAAAACAGCCTTGATTGTAGAATCTCCTGAGGGTGGTATTGGATACAAGGGGGTGTTTTGTTTTCGGAGTTGGTTGCATGTCAGGATCTTGCACAAGTAGATTTATGGGACATGTTCACGAAGTGGTACAAGACTGCTCGATATGGCAAGTCGGAGACTAACACAGTACCTTGTATGCTACAGTGCACATGCTGATATCATCACCCCAATCCAGTAGTGAGTATTGACAAATTTATTAGCTATTCGAACAAAACTTTTAATCACAATCTATATTTTCATATGACATTTATTTCAGTTTTGTATATTACTGTATATGTCCAATAGAGTGGGACTTTCTACCAGGAAAGAAATGTGAACGAACAACAATAGTTTCTCACACATACGTAATATTCAACATTATTTCCTCCACAATTATGTAATATTATCTTAATGCGTACTTAATAGTCATTTTCTTCTGCATCTTTTTTATCATATTTCTAACGAATGCCATTTGAAAAATTATACAAATCTGTAGTAAGTGTAGTAAGTATATACCGACCTTGGCTTCTGAAAATGTCTATTATAGTACTCTACAGGCCACCAGTGTTTACCAGTTGACTGTAAAATTTTCGCAAATTTTCCTTTCGTGATTATATAGGATGAGTTCGTTGAGCTTCGTGGATGAAAGGCAGTGCTTAGAAAATTGTTTTTATTCAAATGCCAAAGCCCATTAAAATAATTTTTTACTGTACAGGAAAAGTAAATTTAAGTGTCCAAAATGTTGAGATTCCCAAACATTCTAAGCTTTCAAAACAATTACTACTTTATTATTTAATATTTCACTCAATCTCGCTAAATAATTAATTTAATATGAAAGTACATTAAGTGATTTATAATGTGATATACTAAACTAAACTTGATATTTCAATGGAATAGGTTATGCTTATGATTAGGGAATGCCACGAATGGCTTGAATGAGAAATTACAGCTTTTGCATGTCGAATTAGCACGTGTACCTAATTAAGTATCTATGAACTGCTCACCTAATTGCATGAATTTTGAATAGCCATTCCTATTCCCTCAAAGGTGGTTACATTTTTCTTCAGAAATAATATTACATTTAAAGTAATATATAAAATGTAATTATTTAACAATTTATGACAATTCATAGTGGTTACAAACGGGTTTGCCTTATGATGTCGGCCCTCTTGAGTTTGAATTTAGAAACTACTGCAAATTTATACAACTGAAAGATTTACTGCGATATTTTGTATGGACATTCACACTCAGTAATACCTGCAAAGAAACGTCTACAATCTCTAACTTCAATTACAATCTTTTGAAATAATCAGTATTTAAATTAGGAAGTTCTTACCCAATTATCTTTCATAGTCAATCATGTCGCCTTTGCGCTATAAGCAAATCTCGATTTCTAAGCTCGAGCCTACGCTAGCCTTAAATATTCAATGAACTCAAAAGTTATCCCAGAGATAACAAAAGTACATTTCATTATTATTCCTTACGTTTCTAAAAAAGGTTACATCTTACTTTGAATCGTGAGTGGGAAGCCACGAGTAACCGCTAGTAACATATATGTTTAGAAATTTTTTTACGCCCAATGTTTTAAACCACAAGACTAATTATTTATGTTTATTTATTTTAAGTAACGAATTTACATATGATTGCACAGTACGGAATATACACAATATTAATACTGATTGGGTGGTTCTGTAACTGATGTAAATTACGGAGAGTATGAGTGCTCGTTATACCAAAAACTAACAGGATCACTTTCTAAACCCACAAAGTCCTGATACCCTCGACTGCTCATTGCTCAAGGCAGCCTTGCTTCCATTCAGTCACGATCCGCTGCGGTTTTATTCTAATAGTTATTTTCCAATACATTCAAACCGCAAAATGTTCGCCCAATTAACAAATCTGCCGTAAAATGAGATCCATTATTGCGTAACGACGTAGTTGCAAATCCGACCACACCATATCCTCACGTCCAATCTGTTGAGTGTGTCACGTGATGTTGACGTGTTCCAGCTCCCGCACAGAAGTGTCGACGGAAGGAGACGTGGGAGCGACTGAGGCGGCGACAATCCATGAGTTCCCGGGCGCAGACCCTGGCGACCAAGAGCGACCCCTGGGTACGGCGGGACAGCTTCAAGACCTCTCCCGGGAGTCTTCTGGAGTCTTCCAGTGACCCGGACTTAACTCTTCCTCGACCCCGCGCCGTGAGGCCCAACTGTCTTCCACTTCCCCTTCAAACTTTTCACAGCCCTGCCACTTCAACTGAGGCCCTTCCCTCACCTTCGGCCTCCTTACAGCTGTCTCCCACCCCCCTGGTCGCCGAGCTGGGCAACAAGTCGTCGTCCGCCCCCATCCTCACTAAGCAGCTCCCGGTTCCCGGTACCCCTAAGGCTGACGAGTCCAAGAAACGAGTAAGTTGAAAATCCACATAGTAAACCTATACCTGAGTACTAAGTTCAGTGTTGGTTTCAAAATATACTGTCATTATGTGTCACTATCCACTCGAATTATGTCGCTATGTATAATTAGCAAAATTCTCCAGACGTTGTTAATGTCTATATAAAGGAGGCAATAATGATAAAACAACGCAAGTTCATGAATCAATTAGATTTATTATTTGAAGTTTTTTTTAGTTTTATGTACTAAACAGTTTTAACAATAACTATTACGTAATGCTAACTGATTTTGCTCTTTATTTATTCATCCTCGTGTCTTCTTATTCTTTATCAGCAAACGTAGAATATTAACGATCCTTTTCCCTTCATCATATGTCATAGGAAGTAACATTTGTTAAACAAGAATGATTAACTTAGTTGTGTGTAAGTATATCTGTAATTATGAACAAGCCAATACTTTAAGCTCTATGAGGTTATCAGTATATACCAAACAACCAATTTTATATCTGTCATGGGGTAAATATGTTGGCCATGTGTAAAAAATACATTTACAGTGTAATAATATATCGTATATCTAGTTTAATTATACATACTGCCATTACATTTCTAAAATATTATTAGCTATTCTAACATGCGAGTACATGTCAAAATTAAACTTTCTGGAATATTAAAATCATTCAAAATCAGGACTAAAGAACTCCAAGAAACAAAGTACGAACTAAATATTTAATAGATTCCCTGACGAATGTGGGCACGCATGAACTTAGCGTTTACTATAGCTTGGTTTTAATTAAATTTTAAACTCAAATCGTCTAATAAATGGATTTTCTGGGTGTCCAACATGTGCTAAAACCGATGTAACAGTTCTGTAATGGATGACCAAAGTCAGAGTTCCATTATATGGCAAGTTATTATAGTGTCAGCCTGATAGGAGCATATGTCGAACTGCTAATTGCGCCCAATGTGGGGAAGCCGGTCCCATAAAAGGTACAGCAGTAAGAATTGAAACAATGAGAGGCCTTGACTCCTGTAATTATCGCAAGATGAACCTAATTCCAATCAGCAGCAGCCTTGATGTGTACCGGCGAGACGCGAGGCGTGGCGTAGCGGCACAAGCCTTTAGTAGTGGCAGTTGTAATTGTCTTGTGGTCAGCATAATCGTAATTTGTGTGAACTCACAATTAAATGTATTTGTGATTGTAAATAAAATTTAAATTATTTTTACTTACACAACAATGTACAGGGTGTTCAAAAAAGGTAAAGGTAAAGGTATGTGTAATTTAAAACAAAAGATATACGTCGAAAAATGTGTCGTTTCCACTTGCCGCTATTTTTTTTTTTTAATTTTTGTACAAAAACAATTTCTCTCTAGAACTTGTAAAGCTGAAGATACCAAATATTGGGCATAGGTTGTGATGAGGAAGAGGAAAAGTTTAAATAAAACATGAATAGTGTGGTTTGCTTTAATATTAACAAAATTGTATATGTTGAAAAAGTCAAATAAAAGATAGTATATAACTATATAATATGTACATTATACCAACTATTATAAAGTCCATTACAGTTAAAACAGTACTTTTTCAAAAAAAAATCCGGCAACCCATCAGTGAACACGACACTTTAAAGGCATTCATGCAAATACCATACTGCCATTCAAGAGCAACAAACATGTCACAATAACTTATGCCTTAACCGACAATTATTGTTTCACTTCCAAAACTATTCATGCAAAAGATTTAGGAACATAAGGTTTGTAGTTTTGATACATGTTTGAGCATTTTTATTTGTGTAGTTTGCAAGGTCTTTAAAGGTTGTACTGCACGTCTCACTTTATAATTATGTAATCAAGTCAACTTTGTAAACCTTGAAGTTAAATTATCTAAGATTTCGTGCATGTGAATGAAGTATAAATTTACTTTTATTGCAAACAATGTAGGGTTGAGTACGACTGTATTAATCTTAGCTATCATTGTTTATAAAATGTTTATATTCTTTGAAACATTTCCTCGTTATTACCAGTGAGTGGTTTTCACTTCTAATACCATTGTTGTACAGGTTTAGTAATGATGAGTTTTTTGTTGCAAAATTAAAATTGCGTTATCATTTTCTAATCATTCCAATTACTCGAACGTTTAATTTGTCTTATCTTGAAGGGTTTTACACGTTGTTAGGGGCATTGTTTCCGCGTGACAAAAGATCGATGTGTAGTGGGGTGATTGATTAATTATAGAAACTGATAGACAAAGGTTTGCCGGCTCATCTTACCGCATTGTGTCGGTAACAAGGTCTGTGTGTCAGCTGATGTCTGTCTGTCTGTAGGTGCTGAAGCAGCCCCGATCCCAGTCAGAGCGACATCTAACCGGTAAGTACCTGCTCTTTACTTTTGTCTACTCATATTTTTGTTGTTATATTTTCACTTTCAACGTGAATTTTCAGTCTAGTTGACTTAACCTACGATGGCATCAAACAACTGATAATCGCCTAATTACGATGCGAAAAGAAGTGGAGCAAGCGAGACAGTTTTGATCATATTGATGCCATACTATAAATAATCAATTCTCGTTTTGACGAACGTAAAGGTTTTCGTTGTTGAATATTCATATTGTATTATGAATATGTATGCGTAGTTTCAACATGTAACAATATATTCGAAACCACGACTAGAGACATCCAACTTGTCATGCGTTACTTGTGTATACTAAACTATATTTTACTGTCTCTGAAATATTCTACTAACGTTAAAGCTTTTCAGATCTACTTAAAGTACGTTATTTTTAACGACCCATTATTGTAGTAAAGAATATTCAAAAATCACTAACAACATTGCTGAGTTAATATCAATGATTTGTGTTAGGTCATGTATGGTGAATTTCCTACAGAAGAAAACGATGTTTTTTATAATCTTTTTCCATATTTACGTAATCTAAGGGGATGAAAAAAGTTCTTCTCTTATCCTTATCTTGTACTATCTTGTATTTTCTATATCCGCTTCATTATACTTTATTGCAATTTCTCTTATTGACTATTATGACAACTAAAACGTGTTTTCTTTATGTATTTTTTTAATGTTTGTATTTTTACGGGTATATTTCCTTACACATATTTTCAACGATTAAATCAGATATCAAAATGTAATTTAAAGTAGTGCTTCTGTTGTTGACATCGAAAAAATATTATGTAACAAATGTTATGCAGAATTAGTGAAATGAACTAATCAGTAAATGTCTGTTATTTTTAAATATGTTTTTCATAAACTTTTGTAAACGAAATAGCAGTGACACTTGTTATGCTGTAATTTTTAAAACAATTTTTTAAATGAACAACAGGTTAATGTTAAGTGATATATACAGGTTGTTTCTTTTTTGGTTTAGACTCGTCATCTTTACTGAACCCTTAGATTAAAAATTGTTTTAAAAATTAACCATGTTTTTTGTTTCTATAAATGTGTGATATAATGTACTAAAAATTAATTTCCTTAACACTTCCATGTAATGTAATTTGAGTAAATCATATATTTACTTATTCATTGAATGAAAGTGAATCTTGTACAGTATATACACATGGAGAAATCGTGTCTCCCTGATTTGTTGTCAGCACGATACCTCGAGAACCGTGGTTAGACGAGTTAGAACATAACAGGTTATACTTATCACAGGTATAGTAAGTATTTCAGAAAGGAGTTAACCAGTAAATAAGAAGTAAGAACCAACCATATTTGATACCCATGATTGAGCCAAGTATAAATTAAATAGTTAATAACCGCGTGATGCTATAATGTGAATATAATATAGCCTTTCCAAGTTATTTTTTCTAAAATTGTTTATAAAAATGTTGGAACCCCATTATTACTCCTTATGAAGGAAGGGTACGCCATTTATGACTAAAATAAACTGGTTTTGTAATGATTTTAAAGATTAAATAGATAAAAAATGTGTAAGAATATACTTTATTAAGTTCAATACATGTTGTTAGGCATTTTTGTAGTGCTCTTCAAAATAGTTAACCCAAATCAGGATCAGTTACAACTTCCATGGTTCTCTTACATATCTCCTATTAAATGTCAGTACATTCTACTGAAAACTACGGGAAATATAATCGCTCTTCTTTCACGGACTATCGTGACAAAATGGCAGCTATTTAATTTTTCGAATGGTATTTG
Organism: Homalodisca vitripennis; assembly: GCF_021130785.1. NCBI lineage: Eukaryota > Metazoa > Arthropoda > Insecta > Hemiptera > Cicadellidae > Homalodisca > Homalodisca vitripennis. The sequence continues at coordinate 178,779,100 of NC_060210.1, forward strand.
AATAGTTTGAAAAAAGTCCACCATAAAAACAGGCGTATTTGTACCATTTTAAGGCGAAGGTTTCATTTAGAAGTCATCATTTTTGGTTTCGGAGATCAGGGACCTATAAAGTAACAAGGCATCATGGCATCACGCATCAGTAAATCTGATTCTGGAGATTCCAGGACCCTGGCATCATGCTCTGAGCACGGGTTCTCAAGGCTAAGTGGTGCTAAGATGGTGAAATCAGATAAAGATGATTTCTAAAGATGAAAAAGGGTGGTTTCTTTCAAAGGCAGCCAAATTTCGCTGATAATTGATCAGTGACTTCCAGGATTATTCAAAACTAGAAGCTCTGGAGGCACTTCTGGGTAACTTCAAAGGGGCTAGATAAAGCCATAGTTAAGTGAATCTAGAAGCCTTTTGACAGTATCGGCCAGAATGTTGTTTTAGAATGTTCTAGTAAGTAATGTAAGTGGTTCAGTGCCTCTAAATATATGAATAAAAAAACCAATATTAATAAATCTTTAGGCTAATAAGCCCGAATATATTTTCATTGTATATTGACGGAAAATGGGCATTACGAGAAATTAAAGCTCGAATGATGTATATAAAAATAAAAGGTAAAACATAACATTAAATATTTGAAATGATCGAATAAAAACTTGGCAATAAAAAATCAGAGCGTTTTATACAGCAAGACTGAATGTACTCCAGGAGGCATTAAAACGACTGTGCTCTTGCAGAGCTTGAATTACAATAACAGTTCATGTTAGCTTACACCATGTCAGAAATATTGTGTAAGCATGTTTTGTGAGATTGGGTGTAAAACAAGGATATTATAATTCATGTCTACTATTTCAACAATTTTTGGGATTTTTAAAAGCACCGATTTTACACTGGATGCGATTTCAATTTCAGTTAAGGTTTGTACTCGTATAGAGCAAGTGTGATAGTTTGTAAGAAAATATTGCATCAACATTGGCAAACAATGGAGAAGGTCAGATAGAGAGCCAGAAGGACGATCATGTCCCGGCCGATCAGAGTTGCCGCCGCGCAGCGTCGCGCAGAGCCGCCACTGGACTCGATGCAGGCGACCTGGTTCCACAAGGTCGCAGCTTTTTGCGCAAGTCACTCTAGTCATACCCTTAAAAGGTGCAATACAACAATTGCTTCCATTTTCCATTTTGTTCACCACCTATCGAGGTCCCTGCATAGTCTGCTGTGAAATGTTAAGTGTTGATCAAGGACCTATTTAATATTTAGAATTCATGTATATATGTACTTTATATATACCTTCTATGTAAAAATAGTAAACTTTAAAATATTGAAATAATATTTAGGATTGTCTTTAGAGCCAAGAATTTAGTGTAAGATAAAATTTACATTACATAAACATAAATATACGTCAAATAAACTTTACTGATATTATCACAGTTATAATGTAAATGTTGAGTTTAGCTCCGTTCTCCTTCCCCTTAGTACAGCGTCTGGAATATGATGCATTCGCAGACTTGAATCTGTATTCATGATCATCTGAAGAGGTATAAAAAACTGTTGGTGACGAAGAAGCTCAAAATAAACTCTTTTGACATCAGAGAAACCTAGATTACGAAATATTTTGTAATCTAGGCGAAGAGGTATTTTCATTATCTCATCAGGTCCAGACAAGTCTGTGACAGCGTCAAATTCCGAACGCTGCACTAAGAGGAAGGTGAAATGGAGCTAAACTCGAAATTCACATTGAATCAATCCTTCCCACCATAGCTACGTTATGTGTGGAAATAAAAATCATAATTAATTACATACTGCTGGTACAGTTGGATTGTACATATCATATAGGGCTGTCAACTGGAATAATATAGAACATAATATTTATTCATTTACTAAAGATTTCTCCATAAGCAACTATAACAACATCTTGAATAGCTGACAAAAATTAAAACCTTACATAAGGTTGCACTTCCAACACCTTATATGGAACTCGTGCAGGGCCGACTCTATTTTTTTGGGGTCTTGGGAGAAAAACTTCCCGTTCTTATCTAAAATAAGGGAAGTTATTTTAGACAAATACGCATTCGGCGGGGTGTGCCAGGTGGCACTTTGGAACAACGTTTTGTTGATAATTCGTATAACAAATACTTGTATTTTATTATCAGAAAATATGAAACTCCCCACTTTTAGATGCAAATTATGATTTTTACGGAAAATAATTAAAAACAGATGTATTACTTATTTTAAATTAAAACTTTGCCTTATGTATTGTTTTCCTATCACAGGCACAGTTAATTCATATTAAATATTAAACTCTACAAATATTAATCTTATCACATAAGCTAAATTATCGTTATAAACTACTTTTACAAAGGGTGTTTTGCTCCTCAATTCGGTTTGGTTCGCTCACTCAAACCCTTCGTATCCTTAGCGATCAATGTCGCAGTTATAGCTGAAAGCTAACGAAGTTAACCCCGAAACAAATTCATGTAGTTATAACAATGGACTATTTATAAAGGGGGAATAGGTTTAGCTGTAATAATAACAGCAATAAAGCTACAAATTCGTAATGCTATTCGTTCTAAAATAGGATTTCAACACAACATTTCAGAAAAATAACGCACTTTTTTGCATGAAAACCAAAAAAGAGGGTACTTAGTTTTTGCTAAAAATTTCCAGAGCTATATTTTTCCATAAAAATCCGGTGATTGCTGTGGAAATCCGGTTATACTGCACCCTATGGGGTGAATTACAGGGGTTGCCTCCGCCTGTCAGTACACAGCGACGTTAGTAAACTGAGTTAAGGCATACATTCCTATTTTCTAAAATAACTTAAATAAAATAAAATGCCCTTCACCTTTCATAAGGTTGCTTAAGCTAGTAGCGCGTAGAAAATCTAAAGTTTTATTTAGTTTATATTTTTAGAGACAAAAACTGTAAAAAATCATTATTATATATATACACAAGCCTATTTATAGTTAGTGTAATGCTTAATCGTGTTACTTTAAAATTGAAAAACCTGAAAGATAATTAGCCAGTCTTTCAATAAAAATATAGCTATATGTTAACATTGGTTGGGTGATGGGCAAAACTGTGGTAGGAAGGTAAACTAATTATAATTTTATCATAGAAAATTTTTGCACTAAATAATTTTTATTTTATTAAAATAACATTATAACGAATGTGATCTTTAATTTTTTGATTCATATTCTCGGAATTGTATGTTCACTCAAAGACTGTCCCTGCAATAATTGTAAATCAAAATTAAAGATCATCTGCACAGATAAAGTTTACAATTTATTGTTTTTCGTTGAATTCATAATAAACTGCATTTTGTGGCTGTTCAATCCACATTATTAAAGAATTTAATTTGTCATATTTTAATTATTATCAGTATGCGTGAATGTTTTTGAAAAGATTTAGTACTAAAAACAATTTTCCAGAAGACTTACATGATATGTACATCCTATTAATTGGTAAGCATGCAAATGTTTACTAGTGGTAACCTTAGTACAGATAGCATAGATCTTGCAGCAAGCGAGCTGCGTAATCCAGCCAGTGAAATAAATGTAAACTAAAGAAACGTGTCAATTCGACTACGCATTTTTATACGCAATGTATAGTGGGTCAGATGGTAGGGGATATACCTACTCTCACGCTCCAGTCTTAGTAACATATTTTTATAACATTAATCATACGGTTTGCCTTTCATGACAAACTCTTACAACGCATTTGGATTTTTTTGTTAAAGAAACAAACTCACCTTCAGTTCACTGGGGACAACGTCTCCAAGTCCCCATGGAAGCAAAAATATGTAATTAATAGAATTTTGAGGTTGAAACTGCCAGGCAGTTAGGTTAAGTAGGCTATCTTAAATTAACAAAAGTTTAGATTTTTAAGGCGTTTTGTTGCAAATCTTTGGAGATACGACAAAATTAACTAATCCTTTTTTGTGGGACATTTTATTCACTCAAGGATTGTCAATTTAGATTTACCTACGACCTTAAGTTTAGTCGCTTTCAAGTTGGGGATAAAACTTGAATGTTTGAGAAGTTGAAAATGAATATATTTTAAATTCCACGTTTCCCTTGCAATCAGGTGTAGGGTACTATCGGGTCAAATTTAAAGTTTGTAATCTTTTTGAAAGAAGCTAATCACTTGAAAAATGTTGAAAACTTGACATCTGCAGTTCATTCGATTTAATAATGAGATAAGTTAACTAAGAAAATAAACTTACCAGAGGAATAAACAATTCAAAAGGTTATTGGGCAATGAAGCAGAGGGAGGATGGATAATGCAGACGTAAGGTGGTTAAATGGACTTGGTGGTTATAATACCAGAAGTGGGGATAAATTGGCAACGCATGGGTATGATTTAATAAAGAATATATTCGATGGCAGACAGGACAAAGGACTTTTATTGATCAGTCTGTATCAGGTAGACGCAGATTTGCAAGATTATCAAACTAGTTCAACAAATAATTTACTTAATTTGCGTCAGTATTGTACCTTCCTTTGAGTAGCCAATGTGTCAGTCTACAATTCATCTAATACCACCTATACCATGACATTTAGCAACTTATTACAAATTGGTATTCTTAATTTTCTTGCTGTCTTCGCAACTAATAGAGCACTTGGTGGATAATTTACCTAAACTAGGAGTCACATTTGATCGCAAATTATCCGGGGCATGTTTACTGATGGACTCTAGATCTAAAAACACATGAGAGAGCAAAGTTTGACTAAGTTTGTAAGATCAGATTTCATGGTATAAGCGTTCACATCTATCCAGATATACACACGGACAAATACACACAAAAAAACAACAAATCCCCTGATTGAAAATACCACAATATAGGACAAGTGTGAGACGTTCTAGCCTTGCATAAAGAAATGTATGTGGGAGATCCGAAACGGTTCAGTATCGATCAGAATATGTTTGCATAAGGTTTCTGCAGAATTGATCCCTAAATCTGTCACAAACAGACAAATATTCACCGAGTTGTATGCAGTTGGCCCGTGTCCAAGCTATTGGTGCGGTATGTAGCTGCGGTATGTAGCTGCGGTAATCCTGTCACGCTCACTCGCCGTTCGGCACGCGTGTCGTTATCGAGGCGGTACAAGCTCTCTTTATTTTAAGGTCGAACTCTCTCTTTGGTAGAGTAAAACATCACTCATACTTTACCTTTTTCTATTTGGCTATTAGTGAAGATCCAGCCACATCGCCTTGATTTAAGTTGATTTTTAAACATTTTAATTATATATTTTTTTAGAGCTTTGTCAACCACCACCAAATAATAAGTGCATAAAGTATAAAGTAATAAGTATATTAAGTACATGCGAATACGTGAATATGCAAGTTGAAAATGTTATTTATTACAAACGTACATTCTTATCATAGCTTATATGAAAAATGTAATATTATATCAGTACTATTATATTTAGAGGTCCTTATAACTGTAATTTTTATTTTGTTTCCGACGTTTGTAAGTAAAATTTTTATTTTTAAATTTTGGCTCTAGCACATGTATATTAGGTGCTCCAACTTTAATTTTGGCTAACCCAATGGGAAATTCCTCTTTTGCATACAAAAGTACGAGTCTTTTCAACGTGTTAATTGATTTTTATACAATGTGACTTTTTCAACTATGGAGAATGCAAGTTCCTGATAGTTAGTATTTGTAAGGACTGAGGTAGTTTCATATCAACCTTTACTAACACTTATTATATACTATAGCGTGTAATAATCTGTCTACCAGACAAAGTTAAATGGTGGAGGAGATGGGTTGGTGCTAGTTTCAATTATAATTCAGGTTTTCGCTCCACATTTTGGATAATTCTTCTAGGTATATATACTACTACTAAAAATACGTATAACTGTAAGATTATTAATTATTAAGTTTGGATCTGAATAAAAATTTGACATCGGACTTTGGAAATTTAGGAATTAGAGGTAGTGCAGGTCCTAATCCTGTCCGTAACATTATATATATATATATATATATATATATATATATATATATATATATATATATAATTATCTTAAATAATTAAAAATATTATACTTTGCAAGAAGCTATTAAATACTTCTTAAAGTAGAATAAAATATTTGAAATTCTAAAAACTGTAGGCTATATGGTATTATAAGACAGATTTTGACTAAATTATTATAAAAATTTTACTGCGATAATTCCAGTTTGATTGTTACATCGGATTGTTACGTTTCATAGATCACACTATAGAATAATTTATGAACTATCTGCTATTGGAAATGTATATTTGCTCTCTGTAATGCTGTTTATGCGCTAATTTCGAGTTCAATACGCGACATGAATTAATACGGATTAACTTCGCTAGATTTACTGATTGCTGCACACGATATGATAAACAAAGTACATTGCGTTAACATTAATGTCATCAACCTCTGAAGGTTGATGTAAAACCGATAAACCACAAGGAGGTCCATCAATCAGCAGGCTTCGACCGCTACTCGAGAGTTTGCTGAGCAGACTAGCGATTTCATTATTCTACCCGACCTGTGTGAAGTTTGTTACTCGGAAATATTTTCGATATGTTGGTTTTTCACCACACTTTGTAAAAACTGGATGAATTTGATTCTCGTCATGTTAAAAAAGAGGGGCTAAAAAGTGCAGAGAGCATAGGTTTGTGTCTTCACTCCAATTTTGGTTTGGAAACAAAACAATTTTTGCTTTACATGTTAGTTGGTAATATCTCAAATAGATCATATCTATTCGCTAGCGATCTTGAGTGTTTTGCTGCTACTATATGTTTCCGGAACAGAAAACTGTACATAAACACAACTAATGTTATAATATTCATTAGGAGCCGGCTAGTGTGAAATGTCAATATGACTTACAAGAACAATATTAATTCTCAAATACTTTTACTAACTTATTTTAAGTCTTAGAATTTTGATGATGTGTCATTTTGAAGATATGATTACTGTGCATCGTAATGCTTTTTATTTTATCTTCTAATGTGTTTAATTTTTTAAATATACAATGCTCATATTTATACAATAAAGTCCAAAACGTTTGTCATTATTATCTAAATAGATAATAAAAATATGTAAAACTAAAAACAATCGGATGTGTTTTTTTAACATCATTAAAACGGGAAATTTCCCATTCTTCTTATGGGACTGAAATCAAAAATGACAACAAGTACAGCCCGATATTAGTGTATATTTTTAGACCACCGTTTTTATAGTTTAGTATAACAGTTTGCGTTAAAATGGTTATAAAAAGCATACAATCAAATCACTTTTAGAGAAGGAAGACTCCATATAAAAGGACAGTTTTCAAGTATCATATATATTGGTTGCTCGGTTGTGCTGTAGTATAGATTTAAATGACTATCACCTGTAACTAGCACTGAAACAACAAAAATACAACCTAATAAATAATTAAATATGGATAAGTAGCACAAGTCTGTACATAGCAACCACATTTACATTGCTCGCTTGTGCTGTAGTATAGATTCAAATGACTATCACCTGTAACTAGCACTGAAACAACAAAAATACAACCTAATAAATAATTAAATATGGATAAGTAGCACAAGTTTGTACATAGCAACCACATTTACATTGCTCGCTTGTGCTGTAGTATAGATTCAAATGACTATCACCTGTAACTAGCACTGAAACAACAAAAATACAACCGAATAAATAATGAAATATGAATAAGTAGCACAAGTTTGTACATAGCAACCACATTTACATTGCTCGCTTGTGCTGTAGTATAGATTCAAATGACTATCACCTGTAACTAGCACTGAAACATAACAAAAATACAACCTAATAAATAATTAAATATGGATAAGTAGCACAAGTTTGTACATAGCAACCACATTTTACATTGCTCGCTTGTGTGAACACTGGGTCGAGACGTAGCACCTGGTCAGCAGTGTATGTTGAGGACAATGTATTATACAGCACTTGATTAGTGGCGTTGTGTTCTTCCTGTATCCTGGTAACGGGAGGTTTCAATTACTGTACATTAATATATAAGTACGCTATTCTCACGTATCATCAGAACGTAAGCTTTGACTAATTTGCTATTTTTATTTTTAAGCCTTTTTATACTAGTTGTATATACACTCCCATCTTATAATATGGACTTTTTCAATATGCAGTTTTTCACTAAATATAGCCATGTGACTTTCTATTTCAATATCTAAAACACCATTTAAGTAAATTTCAAAAGTAATTGATTATTTAGGTCCGAAAATTAATATCAACCTTACAGCAGTTGGGTCCGATGCAAATTTAGCAGTAAACTACAAGTTATGAAATAAATAGTTCATGAACTTTTTAAAGGCCAGAATAGCTAAATGCTAGAAGCTCTCAGGGTCGGAAGCTGCCGAAGGCCGGAATCTGGCAGAGCCTGGGATGTATTAGTGGCTGAGAGATCTCGGTGTTCATTAGTTCACTAAGACCAGGAGCCCCTAGAGGTCGTGAACTGCCTCAATCCTTAATATTCTAAAGGTTGATTCAGGGCCGAGATGCTTTAATATGCCAGGAGCTGACATGCCAAAGGCAGAGAGACCTGCCAGCGATCAAAAGCAGCCTAATACCGTGAGCTTCCATTGGAGATCTGTCAAGAGAGCGGGGACTTTCTAGAGATTGTGATTTCCATAAGGGCTGTAGCTGCTAAAATGCAGGATTTAGCAGAGATCAAGAGCTGTCCGAGACTACGAGCTTTCAAAGGCGGAGAGTCGCGAGGGACGTAAAGCTGCCAGAAGCCCGGAACTCCTAGAGGCTAATATGTGATAAGTTTTGAATTTCATGTTTTTTAATAGAAACTGATTATAACCACCAAGTGCATATTTATCTGAATAATAAACAAAAGCTATTCCAACGTCTATAACAGACTGTTGTACCCTTGAGCGACCTGATCCTGACCTGTCGCCAGACTCTGAGTGATTGCACCAAGAACAAAGCAGACGCTCGATAGAGCTGAGGATACCACTGACGATGAAACAATCGCCGGCAGGCGGAGTGTTTTGGCGGCAAAGTTGATACAGGGCGCGGTGGCGCGTGCGCGGGTGGCGGCGGTGATGGACGCCGCGACGCGACGCTCAGTTACTACTGGATGTTCGTGAGCGGACACTTCGTACGTCCCGCCACTCCTGCACACGCTCTTGTCTGTGATAAGCACTTCACTGTGCTGCGGTGTTTTATTACCCTTCATCGTTTGTGTTCCATTGTATTTTAGATCTAATGTATACATGCGTATTTTAACTGTAATTTAACGTTCCTCTTACTGTGGTTTGTGTCGTGGTAACTTGTTGTGTTTTATGAAGACCTTTACTGTATTATCAGTTAAAATTTTATATTTAGAATGTTATTTGAACAATGTATCTATAAGATAAAAAGGGATTAATTATATAAAATAATCAGATTTAATGTGTTAGTATCCTACTGTTTACCCGAAGGATCTAAGAAAATGTATTAAATGCTATTTTTGATTATTTATATAATAAAGTACCATTATTAAAACTATTGTAAAATTAGTATTGTGATTACGTGTGTTTAACATAAAAAACAATATAGTATAATATTTATGAAATTATTGTACTTACTCCCGTTGAATCTGAAATACATAAAAAGACTGTCTTTGTGATGTAGTTAAGATGGTGCAGTTTCAGTGGTTATTTTACTTCGCTTAAACTCGATTGAAGATTGATAAAATATCGTATTAATTGTAATAGTGACAGACAGAGACGCCGGATGAAGTGACAGACCCTAGTGCGACGACTGGTGTCACGATGGCCGAGGCCGAAGTTCCTGAAGTCAAAGATTATAAGTTTTTCCGAAGTTTCAGTGCTAAAGTAGAATCCGGGTGGCCGATGAGGAAAGCAGAACAATTCTGGAGGCGTTTGAGGGAGAAGAGAATTGCAGGTAAGGAGAAGACCTCCTGCAAGATCCGTTGTTTTAGTTGCACGTTTACAAACAGCAGTGAACTATACCACATACTAAAAGTACCGTCTCAAGTTTGAGTTTAGTAAGTTGAAGTATTAAAAGTACTTCAGCGTTGCAGTGCTTAAAGCTGTTTTGAACTAGGCACTTTGAAATTACATTTACCCTGTCTAAGTAATTGTTTAACACATCTCTGCTGTTTTAAATGAACTAGGTCGTGAAAATATAACTGAATTAATTTAGTTTATGAGGTTATAAATGTCCACCCAATTAAAACAAATTCAATTACATTCCTTCAAGATAAATTTATTGCAATAATTCAATATGAAATAGTAATAATAATAATCACATTAAATTAATACAATTATTACCGTATTATTCTAATACCTTGTCTAAAATTTCGGTCTTCCGGCAACCACTACAGACTACACTATTGCTTCATGATTTACAGTCAACACGTTTGCGCTAGTAAATACGAACATTCTTAACACATTATACGACTCCAATAGATTGGTATCCGTTGTATAAATGCATATACATACCGTATGTATTCGTTTTACAGCAGATATAATGCAAAAGAACGTTCGACATATTTGCTCCAGTTTGCTTTTAACGATCGCCAAAACAAAGGAGGAGAAGATTTTGAGTTGAACTGAATTACTAAGCGTCTTGTAAATCTAACTACAGTATTGCTAATAATAGGAAATATTGTTTCAAACGCGTCAATTCTATTAACATGATAACATTATTTTTTATTGTATTGAGTGTTGTAAAGTAACAAATGAAATAACTGGTTATTTTATATTTACCAATTTATATTTTGCAACATATTCTTCATGATGAAATTAATAACCCATTAGTAATTCGGGTCCACAATTATGTAAATAGTTAGTATCTTTAATTTCACTATTAAAAAACAAATGAATAATAACTTTCCTGTAGGAAACGTAGAAAGCCGAGTGTAGGTGTGTGAGGAGACTCGTCTGCGTTTTTTTCGTTTTTAAATTAAACGTGCCTAAAGTAAAAGAGAAGGAGTAAATTTACTATGTGATTTTGTAGCATATCACGGTTTCAAATCCTATAAACTGTTTGTATTTTTTAATTTTCTGGTGCAAAGGAATAGCAAAGTTAAATTTTAGTGCTAAGAAGTGGAAAAAATTATTTCATATACAATGATATTGGCAGATGTAAGAGGGAATTTCAAGTCAGTTTAGACTTGTGCATTTTTCTTGCTGCATGCTCTCATCCATTATCAGCTGCACGCAGCCTTGTGGGTTGTAAGCGCTCTGTTTCTGTCTCAACAGCCGTCTAGCTGCGTCATAACCAACGAACTATACTACTGGAACGCGCATTGCCCATAAGCCACATGTTGTGTTTTCCGGTCGCACACAGCTGTGCGTTACTAGTGTATCCGTGGATTTGCAGGCGCTTAAAGTGGGCAAGAACTCACCGAGTTCTGTACTCCATGCCAATGATGCTGATCTTAGAACACATTAACTTTTTATTGATTTTAAATCTAAGGGTAAATTAAGTAGATCAAGTGATGATGTACGGTATTGAAAATTGTAAAATATTATTATTTGCTCTAGTTATCTCAAACAAATGCGACCACTTTTAGGTTGACGAATTCACTGGAAGCCACGAGTTATTTTTAATTAAAACTGTGACTAAACTATTTTTTTAAAAAAATATCTCATCACATCGAAAAAACAGAAAACTTTTGACATTATAAGAAAATCCAACTTAGAAGGCAAAAATTGGTCAAAATAATTTTATTTTCTAACATGTAGATTAAGTGTGTCATGTTTGTAAATTTTATGTAGTTTACTTTGAAATAAAATACTGTCAATAAAAAGTTGTTTTTTTTTCATCTGGGAAATATTTTAATGCCTGTAATCTTTGTTTCCGACTTTGTAAGAAAAATAAAAGTCAAAATCTCAGTTATTTTGATATTGTACAAAATCCGTTTTTTTTACTAAAAATAAAAATCCACTAAAAATAAAAAGCAGCTACTAACATTTGTAATAATAAATAAATTGTAGTATCTAACAATTGTATTAAGTATAGAAGGCGTTTTAAAGTGATGTTAGATCATTACGATAATGCCTGCCATATGGGCGGAGTAGTTCTTGCCCATTTCCAGCGCCTGCAGACTCGGAACGCAGCCCAGGATTTCGGCTCGGTTTCTCCGGCCCAGTGCGCGTTCCATTATTATAATTCGTTGGTCATAACCTGTGTGACGTCACTACCCCGCGGTTCCTCGTTCTCACTCAAGCTCCCTCCTCTCGCGACTTTCTCAAGAACTTATTAGAGACATTTAAAGTCTTTACTGTTGTTTATTTTTTCACGTTTTAAAGTTAAATTATTTGTAAAAGCAATCTCATAAACAAATTAAAATATTATGTATAAAAATGGTTCATTCTCAAAAGCATCCTGTAAGACTTTCTACGTTTTATTTGTGGTGAATAATACAAAATAGAACTCCAAAAAACACGACATTCCGTGAAATTTCCTAACTGAGACGTTTATAGAGAAAATTCCAAGCTATACATTTTACCGTCCAAACACTAGTATCGTCATATGAAAAATAGCTCAAGTTACATTTATAGAATTTTATAGTATTATTTGGTGTATCATATTAATTTTAAGTGTTATAATATTGATTCTGTCGGATATGAACGTCTATTTTAAAGACTCTTCTTTTATTTAATTCTTTTAATTATATGTGTTTGTTCAGTATTAGTTCTTTTAATTATGATTTGGAGTTGAATAATTGACCGTTGCTATATATTTCTGCTCAGTTGTGATGATCACATACGGTTTAAAAAAGTTTTAATAGTAATAAAAATTCAAAATTTATTTAGAATATTTTGATTGACTTTGCTTACAATACAAATTTGTTTTTATATGTATGAATAGATAAGGAATGTATATACAGTGTAATATATATATATAAAATATATAAATATATATATATATATACTGTTTGTATGTCCTAATTTTCTGATGGAAAGGAATTGCAAAGTTACGTTTTAGCGCTACAAAAAGTATTTCTTATGAAATAATAAATAATATTTGCAGATGAAAAGATATTTCAAGTCAGTTTGGACGTGTGCATTTTTTCGATATATATATATATATATATTTACATATATATGTATAAATACATATATATTTATATTGCAAATAGTATATTTAGCAGATCTCGCCCCTCCTAAGAATACAGTATTATGTTTCTTAAACTTACTTACTTACTTATGTTACTGAAGCTTGCAAGTCTGTCTTGTATGATAAATTTGCTCCAGCATTTAGTTAGTTAGTATTCTAAATCCTAAAATTTTGAATGGGCAGGAAGCTCTGGTTGTAGGAATAAGTGTTAACATATCGCCTGCTTACCACATGTAATTTATTCTTTGTTTTAATTTGCTTTTGACGGTGGTAGGATTGTGAAGGAAACAGGAGTTTCGGACATTGGCTTGTTCAGTGATACAATACAATCACTAACACATTTATTGTATTGTATTACTGAACGATGTATGTAGTTTTACTTAATAATGAATGAGATTTCTTTCAAAATAGAAACGGCAAGAAGTAATTAAAAACAGGTTTTTAATTAAAATCTCTTTAGGCAAAAGATTGCAACTTGCCTCAATTAAAAGTTAATCTTCCACAAAATGTCAATGCTGCTGAGGTTGTGTTACACGCGGGTTACTTTGTAATGAAATATAGTAATAGAACTCAAACGAAGTGGCAAACTGAATATTATTTGTATGTATATATATATATATATATATATATATATATATATATATACATACAATACATATATATAATATATACACAATAGTATATATGTATACTATTGTATTTATACGATATATATATATACTATTGTATAAAAATCTAATAGTTTTCTCTGTGTGTTCGTGTGTGTGTGGTTAACTCAATCTTGTAAACACTACTGGATCTACTGTACGGAGATTTTACATGGATATTCATAACATATAGAACGTAAATGGTCTCTGGTTACCATATTCTCATATACCTATCTCGAAAATATCTCCGGACTAAGCTCCACTTATCTCTAAAAGCATAACAGCAGAGAAATGTTGAAAGGGCCTGTTAAATGAAATCAGCTGTGTTGTGTAAACATTTTATGACAGCACAACCACACATTTAATTGAAATTAATTGTTATTATAATTTTTTTACATTTACAGTGTCGAAAGAAAAGAGTTATCTTGATAGTAACAAAACTTATTATTTAAACTTCTTAAATCGCTGATGAGCACCGGGATAAGAAAATTATGTTTAAGGAAAATGTACTTTCCTGTAAATTGTATAAATTACGATAGCCATAAAAATTTACTTTTTACATATTTTCTTAGTTGTACAACAGGACACACTCAACGTTAGCGCTCGTACATATAACAATTTTATATAATAGCGATTATCAATTTCGCTGAACATCTGAAGCAGATAACCATGAACACTGACAATATATGCCTAAAATATGCCTAATTCCGTTTCTAAAGTTCATGAAGCCCCGTTGTTTATTACATTGTAAGAACGTTAACTGATAGTCTAATGACTTCAACTTTAAGTTTCATCCAAACTGGGCTGTAATAGTAGAAATCTTACTAAAATTGCTGGAGCTATTAAATAAAATATCATTGAATGTTGGAAAGAAATTCAAATTATTTCACGGTTACTTATAACAACTGTTTCACTCTCCAAATTCAGGGTCTAAAACTCTGCTCTTTATATTAAAACCTAAAATGGATCAGGAGATTGGATATACCTTCCAGTGACTATCACTTTATTCCTGTTCAAAATGTTATTTACAAAGAATGTGCCCATCGTGTCCCTATTTTCGGTTTCGAAATTACGTACGAAGCCGCTAGTAACCACTAGTTTGAAATATATTTTATAAATATGACACTGAGTATTCGTAGTTTTGAGTTGACATATTCAGTACAGTAACATTATAGCTTTACTTCTAATAATATTATAGATACATCAAGTTTAGTTGTTCCCCTAATGTTACTTAAACACCACGAACTTCTAAAAATGATATCGATTCAACAAATGTTTTTTCTTGACTTTTAAATACATAATAAGAGTAATAGTGTGAATTGTGTTCGAAAAGTACACGCTGACGTGAATACATTCATTAATCTGTAATTCAAAGCCTATCTATAGCCCGCTAAATTACTTTTATTTAAAGAAATAAAATTTTAAACAATTTAGTCAGTGACGCATTCTCTACATTTCTTAAAACTTGGCCAGGTGTAATATTACGGAAAAGATATAAGAGAGTTTGCTATCACATATTATATGAGAGATATCGCTATGACAACTGGACAGCGGCTGTCCATGGGAGACCTCCTCTCTCTAATATTATGTATTGTGACTATTGATTTCGATGCTATGAATATACTTGATCCTCTTTTGATATAGAGATTTTTTTATTTGGAACCAACAAAGTAATAACGACACATTGTTAATACTGAAATACCTACCACTCATATCAAAGTACTCTGGATGAATAGATCAGTTTGTGTACAGAAATATAGAAATTGACCAATTATTATTAATTTTGTATTGGTGAATAGTTTGTTTCACTATTGGAGATGAATTTAGGATGTGCATACAGTCTACGAACATTAACTCAAGTTGGCATGGTCGATCAGGTAAACTACATCGGTGTGAACAGGCTGGCACTGGTTAGTACATTCTAACACCGGTTGTGGTTATTAGAGCGTAGTCACAATACACTGAAAATACTACATATCCACCAGTAGTTTCAGCACAGTAATACAAAGTTGGCACGGACGGTCAGGTAAACTCCGCTATGAATAGACTGGCCCCTGGGTAGTTACTGCTGACACAAGTTGCGGTAATTAGAGCTTAGTCACAATACAGAGAAAATACTACATATCCACTAGTAGTTTCAGCACAGTAATACAAAGTTGGCACGGACGGTCAGGTAAACTCCGCTATGAATAGAACTGGCCCTGGGTAGTTACTGCTGACACAAGTTGCGGTAATTAGAGCTTAGTCACAATACAGAGAAAATACTACATATCCACTAGTAGTTTCAGCACAGTAATACAAAGTTGGCACGGACGGTCAGTAAACTCCGCTATGAATAGACTGGCCCTGGGTAGTTACTGCTGACACAAGTTGCGGTAATTAGAGCTTAGTCACAATACAGAGAAATACTACATATTCCACTAGTAGTTTCAGCACAGTAATACAAAGTTGGCACGGACGGTCAGGTAAACTCCGCTATGAATAGACTGGCCCCTGGGTAGTTACTGCTGACACAAGTTGCGGTAATTAGAGCTTAGTCACAATACAGAGAAATACTACATATCCACTAGTAGTTTCAGCACAGTAATACAAAGTTGGCACGGACGGTCAGGTAAACTCCGCTATGAATAGACTGGCCCTGGGTAGTTACTGCTGACACAAGTTGCGGTAATTAGAGCTTAGTCACAATACAGAGAAATACTACATATCCACTAGTAGTTTCAGCACAGTAATACAAAGTTGGCACGGACGGTCAGGTAAACTCCGCTATGAATAGACTGGCCCTGGGTAGTTACTGCTAACACAAGTTGCGATAATTAGAGCTTAGTCACAATACAGAGAAATACTACATATCCACTAGTAGTTTCAGCACAGTAATACAAAGTTGGCACGGACGGTCAGGTAAACTCCGCTATGAATAGACTGGCCCTGGGTAGTTACTGCTGACACAAGTTGCGGGTAATTAGAGCTTAGTCACAATACAGAGAAATACTACATATCCACTAGTAGTTTCAGCACAGTAATACAAAGTTGGCACGGACGGTCAGGTAAACTCCGCTATGAATAGACTGGCCCTGGGTAGTTACTGCTGACCACAAGTTGCGGTAATTAGAGCTTAGTCACAATACAGAGAAATACTACATATCCACTAGTAGTTTCAGCACAGTAATACAAAGTTGGCCACGGACGGTCAGGTAAACTCCGCTATGAATAGACTGGCCCATGGGTAGTTACTGCTAACACAAGTTGCGATAATTAGAGCTTAGTCACAATACAGAGAAATACTACATATTCACTAGTAGTTTCAGCACAGTAATACAAAGTTGGCACGGAACGGTCAGGTAAACTCCGCTATGAATAGACTGGCCCTGGGTTGTTGCTGCTAACACCGGTTGCGGTAATTAGAGCTTAGTCACAATACAGAGAAATACTACATATTCACCAGTAGTTTCAGCACAGTAATACAAAGTTGGCACGGACGGTCAGGTAACTTCCGCTATGAATAGACTGGCCCTGGGTAGTTACTGCTAACACAAGTTGCGATAATTAGAGCTTAGTCACAATTACAGAGAAATACTACATATTCACTAGTAGTTTCAGCACAGTAATACAAAGTTGGCACGGACGGTCAGGTAAACTCCGCTATGAATAGACTGGCCCTGGGTAGTTGCTGCTAACACCGGTTGCGGTAATTAGAGCTTAGTCACAATACAGAGAAATACTACATATCCACTAGTAGTTTCAGCACAGTAATAACAAAGTTGGCACGGACGGTCAGGTAAACTCCGCTATGAATAGACTGGCCCTGGGTAGTTACTGCTGACACAAGTTGCGGTAATTAGAGCTTAGTCACAATACAGAGAAATACTACATATCCACTAGTAGTTTCAGCACAGTAATACAAAGTTGGCACGGACGGTCAGGTAAACTCCGCTATGAATAGACTGGCCCTGGGTAGTTACTGCTGACACAAGTTGCGGTAATTAGAGCTTAGTCACAATACAGAGAAATACTACATATCCACTAGTAGTTTCAGCACAGTAATACAAAGTTGGCACGGGACGGTCAGGTAAACTCCGCTATGAATAGACTGGCCCTGGGTAGTTACTGCTGACACACAAGTTGCGGTAATTAGAGCTTAGTCACAATACAGAGAAATACTACATATCCACTAGTAGTTTCAGCACAGTAATACAAAGTTGGCACGGACGGTCAGGTAAACTCCGCTATGAATAGACTGGCCCTGGGTAGTTACTGCTGACACAAGTTGCGGTAATTAGAGCTTAGTCACAATACAGAGAAATACTACATATCCACTAGTAGTTTCAGCACAGTAATACAAAGTTGGCACGGACGGTCAGGTAAACTCCGCTATGAATAGACTGGCCCTGGGTATTACTGCTGACACAAGTTGCGGTAATTAGAGCTTAGTCACAATACAGAGAAATACTACATATCCACTAGTAGTTTCAGCACAGTAATACAAAGTTGGCACGGACGGTCAGGTAAACTCCGCTATGAATAGACTGGCCCTGGGTAGTTACTGCTGACACAAGTTGCGGTAATTAGAGCTTAGTCACAATACAGAGAAATACTACATATCCACTAGTAGTTTCAGCACAGTAATACAAAGTTGGCACGGACGGTCAGGTAAACTCCGCTATGAATAGACTGGCCCTGGTAGTTACTGCTGACACAAGTTGCGGTAATTAGAGCTTAGTCACAATACAGAGAAATACTACATATCCACTAGTAGTTTCAGCACAGTAATACAAAGTTGGCACGGACGGTCAGGTAAACTCCGCTATGAATAGACTGGCCCTGGGTAGTTACTGCTAACACAAGTTGCGATAATTAGAGCTTAGTCACAATACAGAGAAATACTACATATCCACTAGTAGTTTCAGCACAGTAATACAAAGTTGGCACGGACGGTCAGGTAAACTCCGCTATGAATAGACTGGCCCTGGGTAGTTACTGCTAACACAAGTTGCGGTAATTAGAGCTTAGTCACAATACAGAGAAATACTACATATCCACTAGTAGTTTCAGCACAGTAATACAAAGTTGGCACGGACGGTCAGGTAAACTCCGCTATGAATAGACTGGCCCTGGGTAGTTACTGCTAACACAAGTTGCGATAATTAGAGCTTAGTCACAATACAGAGAAATACTACATATTCACTAGTAGTTTCAGCACAGTAATACAAAGTTGGCACGGACGGTCAGGTAAACTCCGCTATGAATAGACTGGCCCTGGGTAGTTGCTGCTAACACCGGTTGCGGTAATTAGAGCTTAGTCACAATACAGAGAAATACTACATATTCACCAGTAGTTTCAGCACAGTAATACAAAGTTGGCACGGACGGTCAGGTAACTTCCGCTATGAATAGACTGGCCCTGGGTAGTTGCTGCTAACACCGGTTGCGGTAATTAGAGCTTAGTCACAATACAGAGAAATACTACATATCCACCAGTAGTTTCAGCACAGTAATACAAAGTTGGCACGGACGGTCAGGTAACTTCTGCTATGAATAGACTAGCCCTGGGTAGTTACTGCTAACACTGGTTGTGGCAATTAATTAGTGTTAAGTCACTATACAGAGAAGTTTTTTATATCTATCGCTTGTTTCGGCAGATTAATACAAAGTTGGCATGGTCGGTCAGGTCAACAGCAGAGTAGTACAAATATTCACGACCAATTTCATCAGATTTCACAGACAAACAAGGTTGTTGAAGATCTTAAAAACTAAAATTTAACAAGCACATAAAAATTATTTTACGTCTTTTTCGACCATAAAATTAAATCATTTTTTTCTTAAATATGATGTCTGTAAAACATTATAACTCAATGTAGATAATAGTTTAAACGCATTTTTTACGTTTGTATGGAAAAATATTGGAAAATTCTGGAATGTCGACATTACGAGACAGAAAATGTTACAACAGGGGTTTCGATGCATCCCTGAGCTAATCGTGCTCCCCCCTCCTTCCACCGTGACTGTTAACATCTTCCCACTTGTATTGGTTCTATGAATACGGATTTAGTATTTTTTCCCACTTTTCTGATTAAATTCTTTTATACGTAGGTTCTGAAAAGTGAATCTGACGTATTACTCTTACAGTTGCAAAAATAACACATGTGGCTTAATCAGCAAAATCATATATTTTAGGGGTAGTTTACTTAAACGGAATTAAATTCTGAACGGCATAGACGTCAGTTGATATAATAAATGTCATCGGTTGGACAGCCCTTTTACAAAACAATTTTTAATGACCAACGGTCATTTGAATCGACCCCACATTTCAAAATCAATTCCTCACATCTGTACAAATCTTGTTGAACAGGAGAAGCTGCATCAATAATTTTAAATCTGTTTTGTTTGTTATACTACTGTTTTATTTTACTGTATAAACATTTTAGAAACGTTTCTTAAACGAAAACTTCTATAATATATATATTTTCTACCTAGATGGGGTTGGCTGTCGGTGCAAATGATTTTCATTTTGAATAAAGTTTTAATTTTCAAACCAAATTCTACAGTTTAAGATGTATTTTCTGAAGCCAGGGCATTTTATTGATATTTGCATGAGAGGACGTCTGAAGCAAAATATAGGGACGTATAATAAGACTTCAAAAAGATAAGGATTTTAAATCTACAGTCTGTACATCACATATGACCCATCATGGTTAAAAATGTTTAATATGCAATCTTAAGTTTTAACTTTCAAAAGGCATAAATAATATTAAAGATATTACTCATTGAAGTTATATCTCATTTTTGTTATGTAAAAAGCCATATTATCTTCAAATATATTTACTTTGGCATGGTTACAAAATTGCCTAATTGAAAGGTCTACTGCTTTATAGTAAAAATATTATCGTAAAACAAAAACTGCACTAACTTATCTAATTCATCAAAGACAATTAAGAAGAAAGGTTTATGAATATTGAAGAAACCCAGATATAACAAGTAGTCTGCAAATACAACTTTATTAGTTCATTTTTATCGTATCAGTACGCTAATAAATAAATACAACAGAGTATTTAAGACGCCGACAAAAGTAGAGAAAGGAGTAGGGAAGAGATAGACGGACTTGCTGCCCTTATACTTTTTGACCATAAAAGCAATTAGTTTTTCCTTGGACGTTGAGGAACCAATGTATCAAGTTTCAAGCCTGTAGGATCTTTTGTCGAAGAATTATCGCGCATACGGGCATATGGTTTTAAAAAAATGATTATGGGATTTAAAAGTCAGTCATACAGCCCTTTGACTTTTAAATCCCATAATTATTAAGCATTTTTCCTTGGACCAAGAAGAGCCTATGTATTAAGTTTCAAGTCTGTAGGATCTTTCAAGAATTATGAGCTCATACGGGCTGATGGATAGAAAGACAGACTGCCATTTGACCTCTTGTTCTCAAAATCATTAACATTTTCCTTGGACCAAGAGTAACCTAGGGACTAAGATTCAAGTCTGTAGGATCTTTCTTCCAAGAATTATCGTGCATACGGGTAGATGGGTAGTCATTTGACCTTTTGATCCCAAAATCAGGAGCATTCTTGCTTGAATAAAGAGGAACATAAAGTTGCGCGTGTATTGGAAATGTCTATTAAGATTTGTCGTCTAGACGGACGGATGGACAACGACACGATTTCAATAAGGTCCGTAATAATTCAAATTCTGGATTATAACTGAACTGTATTATTGGAACGCTGTAATATCCTTTCCATACTGATGTTGTAATGTGCAAACTCTATTCAATTAACAAAGTATATTTCTGGAATTCGTGAACTACAGAAGATTATAATAATAATTGGTAGTGTTGAAATGCAGATAAAATTAACCGTCTGCCTGTGAAGTGAGGCGCGTCTGCCGGAAGTAAACATAATCACACGCAGCTGATAGCCACTATAAATAACTGTACTCCATGCCAACTGAGCGGCAGAAATATTACTCCCTTCTAAAATAGCGCTTCAGTGATCTCGATATGTACTTGTGTATTTATATGGGACCAGTCATATTAAAAAAAAGAAACAACTATGCAGAATTTAACAAACAGTTAATTATTATTCTAGGTAGACTATTTAAAATCGTTGTGAAGGAAACAGGATTTTTCCGGACATTTGCCATCGTTCAGTGAAACAAGAAAACAGTAACACTACGTTTCGAGATCTGCAATCTGATCTCTTCTTCAGGTAAAGAACTAACCTAATACATAATTACAAACTAAGTTAAAATAAACAAATCTTACTAAAGCGTTGTGGCACGCCTAAGTCAGGAATCACAACCTACATGTTGTTGTCAACTTCACTAACACTAAAGACATGCACTTAATACAATTTTTTTAATGATTAGTGTTTTGTATAGTTTTGTATTAAGTGCATGTCTTTAGTGTTAGTGAAGTTGACAACAACATGTAGGTTGTGATTCCTGACTTAGGCGTGCCACAACGCTTTAGTAAGATTTGTTTATTTTAACTTAGTTTGTAATTATGTATTAGGTTAGTTCTTTACCTGAAGAAGAGATCAGATTGCAGATCTCGAAACGTAGTGTTACTGTTTTCTTGTTTCACTGAACGATGGCAAATGTCCGGAAAAATCCTGTTTCCTTCATAATCCTTCCATCGTCAAAAATAACCTTTAAACAAAGGAATAAAATCGTTGTATTGCAATTGTTTTCATAGTACTTTTAAATAACATTACCCATGACCTCTAGAGTCCAAAACCACCCCCGTTACAAAAATTTATATTTGCGTAATGTGGCGACAATAACTGCACTATAAAAAGACAATAATGTCGAAAATGATACAAAAATATGTCTTATAAATAAATATCTCGGTTAAGTTCGTTGACAAGCTTGATACGTCGTTTCGTTTAATTGGCGAACTTCTTTATTTATGGATCTAGAGAAAAAATGTATTTTGTAATGCATATGACATTTACTACACTTTTTGATATAAGCAATGTTTTTTTTTAACTTGAGCGGTTTTGGAGATACCGATTATATGTAAAATCTTAACATAAAAAAGGCCGATCAAACATAAAAAATCACAACTTATTAATGTGTATTGTTTTTGTACAATTGTAGTTGGAATCGTGTATTTGTGAAATAAATCATATGAAATATATCATATTAATATTTCTTCAGTTGTCGCCAATCTACATACTTTAGATTGAGCCAGATGTACTATGAATAATAAAGTTTATATTACTTTGTATTGTTATACTATGACATACAGTAATTTCCATCTAAACGATTTTAAAATGTACAAATTTATCAAAAAACGTATTTTTATTTTCTACACTTTGTCACTTGTGTCTTTATTAAGTTCATTGTACATGTACACCACATGAATTCGGTATATGAAGTTTTCATTGGAGTATTTACCTGTGAAAGTTGAGAGCAAATTGTATAGTGTAAGCATACTACCTAGTTTTCCATAGGGAAATTACACGAAAGAAAGAAATCGATCGTCCGTTGCGCTATGTTTTGTGGATGTCGATATGGAACGGTAACAAAACTACCAAAATATCCCATAACACATTTTCCCCCGTAATGTCACAATTGTTAAGAGCATTACGTGTATAATCTACTATCAGTCACCTATATATTAGTATCTGCAGCAACCAGTGAGATACAGGTAAAGTCACAATTTTCAGCGGAATGTCCCCTAATCATCAGCCGTGCTAGTTTGGTTGGGGGTTGCTGCATGTTAGTATGAGTATTGCCGACATTGGCGCTAATAATGATTGACTCATATGTGTCGTAAACAGGGTGATGAGTTCTGCCTGTGACAATATTGCTCGTGACACTTGATACCTGACGAGTGTGACGGTGATACGTGTCACGTTTTGGCTGTAATTATCATGAGCTTCAGTCACAACATGACCCCAGATGTTTTTTGTGTACAAATACATTTTAATTAGAATTTCTGATAAATCTTGGCCTAAAAATATTTGTCTATGTTTAGTGAAGAAGCTAAAATTTATGCTGGGGTAACTAAGAACCTGCACATAAGAAAGCATTGATATTTTATTAACTTTGTAAATGCAAATTTCTTTTGTTTCATGTACATTCCTTGTTTATTTTCCATTGTACAAGAATATTTGTATAAAAAGGATTTCATTTTTATCTTCACGAGTGGAATTTCTTTTAGCGTTGAATACTCCGTCTGAAACAAATGAGATGAGTATTATTACTCCACCGAATCAGGATGGAAGGAGTAATCAAGTTGGTCCGACAGCACAAGTACCACTCACTGACTCTACAGCGTTTAATATTCTATCTGAAATAAGCGAGACGAGATATTACTCCACCGAATCAGGATGGAAGGAGTAATCAAGTTGGTCCGACAGCACAAGTACCACTCACTGACTCTACAGCGTTTAATGTTCTATCTGAAATAAGCGAGACGAGATATTACTCCACCGAATCATAATGGAAGGAGTAATCAAGTTGGTCCGACAGCACAAGTACCACTCACTGACTCTACAGCGTTTTAATATTCTATCTGAAATAAGCGAGACGAGATATTACTCCACCGAATCATAATGGAAGGAGTAATCAAGTTGGTCCGACAGCACAAGTACCACTCACTGACTCTACAGCGTTTAATATTCTGTCTGAAATAAGCGAGACGAGATATTACTCCACCGAATCATGATGGAAGGAGTAATCAAGTTGGTCCGACAGCACAAGTACCACTCACTGACTCTACAGCGTTTAATATTCTATCTGAAATAAGCGAGACGAGATATTACTCCACCGAATCAGGATGGAAGGAGTAATCAAGTTGGTCCGACAGCACAAGTACCACTCACTGACTCTACAGCGTTTAATATTCTATCTGAAATAAGCGAGACGAGATATTACTCCACCGAATCAGGATGGAAGGAGTAATCAAGTTGGTCCGACAGCACAAGTAACACTCACTGACTCTACAGCGTTTAATATTCTATCTGAAATAAGCGAGACGAGATATTACTCCACCGAATCATAATGGAAGGAGTAATCAAGTGCACAAGTTGACAGCCACGAGTACCTCTCTGACTACAGCGTCTTCGAGATATTACTATCTATATGATAGTGACGAGATTACTCCATAATATACCATATTGACTCCACCGAATCATAATGGAAGGAGTAATCAAGTTGGTCCGACAGCACAAGTACCACTCACTGACTCTACAGCGTTTAATATTCTATCTGAAATAAGCGAGACGAGATATTACTCCACCGAATCAGGATGGAAGGAGTAATCAAGTTGGTCCGACAGCACAAGCACCACTCACTCACCAAACAATTCCAATTACCGTTGTTTGCAAGACGAATTGTTATTGTTTGCCCTTTTTGTCGACTTACGCTGACACGCATATTGTTTAAACTTTTTATCCGGAAAGAGTTGTGTTTGTGCGATACGTAACTTCGTAATATCTTAAGATTAAATAAATAACGTATTCTTGTTGGACATTAGAACGCTATAATTTACTGACATTGTATGTAGACTTTATTACACTATTTTATTTTTCTTCCTTATGTAATTCAATGTTGATAAATAACTGGGTTCAGAAATACTGTTTTTTTATTTTCTTTCTACGGAGAATATTTTGTTATTATATAGGATATATTTACAATACTTTTACAAACAGGTTCAGGCAAATATAAGTTTCAAAATATTTCATTATAAAAAAACTAATTAATTCATGTTTACATTTAGATGATTTGTGCAACAAAACTGTATTAATTTCCTATTTGCTATAGGTTTGATTAATATTTCTTGTCATCACAAAACTCAATTGAAACAGGAAACTCCGTGATTAATCTTAATCACCTGCCATGTAAGACGTTGTTCAGTAAACGCTAAACGTGTTATATGTAAATCGCATGATCATTTGAGTTTAAAATTACATCGATACGAGAACCAAATTCCTATAAGAAATAATACAAAGCCTAAACTTGTCAGGTACTCTTTTCTTAGGACACAGGATCCAGTAGTTTTAAAGAAAGTAAAGGAAGAGAAGTGTTTGAGGTAGGGACATGTACGAAGTGGCCCTAGAATGTGACACGGCACATCTGTTAACTCTCACCCCTCCTCCCACCACCTTCTCACAATGGACAGGGGTGGTTTACATTTCTATAATGGACATTGTTAATATCGATACGCGCAAATCTATCAATACGACTCAAAATTGAATGCTGCCAAATGATGCGTGATTTCCTACTAGGTTACTTCCTGTCCCCGTTCTTCTAATTAATTATTGTAGGATAGTTGAATTACAAATGGTAAAAAACAAGTAGTAAAATAATTTGGATTTCATAGTTATTTCCTTTTTGTGCAACACGTTTTGTTTTAAGTGGAGTTTGTATAGTACAGTTAACAAAGTTGGGTTCAGGATTGGCTATCTATGAAGGGCTGATGGTTGGAGGGGGGGGGGGTGTTGGCAGTGGCTAGTGGGTACTAATTCTACACTGATGTGGCCGAGTTAAATATTAAAATCCATTTACTACGTCAAAACATTGAACACTCTTTACTTTCATTTAGTCTTAATGAATGTAAACGGTTAAAGTAAATTTCTCATCCAACTACAACATTTACGGTCCATACAATCGGTAAAAATATACTTTAGAATTGAAAGCTTTTATGTATAATTTTAATTGAATACAGTGCACGAATTTAAGGACTTATAAAATTAAGTAATGGAAGTAATATTTGGAAAAGATCCAATTTACAACTTTCTTTCCCTAAAAATAGTTGTGTTGGATACGTTCCAAAGTATGGATCCAAATATTTTTGTAATTTATGGGAAACACCTGTTACTACTTACCAGAGTACTGTTACCGGCTATTATAATTATTTATTTGTTAATACGTTTATAATCCTAACTGATGACATAAATGTTATGGAGAACTGTTATATGCTTTGTGACTGGGTGCCTGGAAGATGAGTATGTTCTACTAAAAGTCTGTTTGTATGTAGTGCTTTAAACTATGTAGGATATAAAAATTAAATAAATAATAACACCATCGTCAATGTTTCGTGTTCAGGAATGAACGTTGCGTTTTCAATCAGAGTTACAACCTGATGAGTCATGTGGCAGACACTACACGCGATCCGGTACTATGGTTGTCATTACCAGCGAGCATCGACCTTTATATTTCTGAGTCACAATTTAGCTAGTGATTACATTTTACTTTTAACTGAGTTTACTTGATTTGAAAAGGTATATTAAAGAGTTTTTTTTTTTTTTTTTTTTGTAAAGTTAAATACTATTTTATTATTTACGAGAATCTGCTTTATTTAAAATTGTGTACTTCAATACAGTGATCACGTAATTATACACACACATCTATACCATATCATGTATATCACAACACCCTAGCCATGATTTTCATCATCACACAAGGTGAGATGCCAAAACATAATAAGAACTGAAGAGCGTTTTCAGTAATTAAGCTTAATTAATGTTGTTATGAAATGAAAACGATACTACATTCTGTGCCTCTCAGAAACAACCAGCCCCACTGCCATGTTATCCAAAATTAGCTATATTGGTTGCGAGAATGTAATACAGTAATTATTTGTTCAAATAAACATTACTAATTTATACGGCTATGCACCACGTAATAGGCTAAACGTAGAATGAGTTTAAATTCTTGCCTTCTCCTCCGAATGAGCCAATGCAATCACCATGTCAAATTTTATAAAGGAATCCATGCTTCAGTCAGTTTCCAGGGCAATGTTGAAAGTTTATATCACAGTATCGCTATGCACCTTTGGCTTCGAACAATAACTTGGCGAGGAAAAATCTGGGGGAGGAGGTCAAGACGTAAGGCAAATGCAGTCAACCGCTCATTCCCAATTTTTTGTCTTAAAAAGTGTTTGACCCGTTTCAATGTTGAGAACGATCTTTCAGCAGTACATGCCAGTAATACTAAATTATTTTATAATATTAATCGTTAGCTAAAAACTGAAAAAAATATAATTTAGGGGATCTGGATCCCTTGAATTCCATTGCTGGCTACGCCCTTGGTTCCAAACAAATCCGATCCAATCCTGGGTTGATATAATACGTATTATATCCATGCCAAGTCTGGTTAAGATCCTTCCAATATTAAGAATCCTTGACCAGAAGCATAATTCAATGCTTCCATGCTTTGTGAGTGTTCAGCTTTAGAACGTTCTTTAATAATAGAACTATATAAAAGGGTCACAAACTTACAAAAATTACATTAACATTGTCCAATTCGTGACAAAGTCAATTGTACCAACATGATGTTACATATTATAGATCAGCTAGATGACTAAGTCTCCTATTTCTTAATATGAACAGCATAAACTCAAAGTCACCGTTTTATACACACATTTTCATGACGATTGCAAAGTTTTATTACATTCGTAGCAATCCATGGACGACTGGCATGAAGATAGACATCTAATCTTGTAGCACATAACGTTGCCGAAATGAACATGATCTTGACATAAAAATAAAACTAGTCCTATTATTTTGAATCAGTGATGCATTGCCCCCTCTGTTCTCTCTCAGAATATGTAAAAACGTCCGTATCAAAATAATTGTTTGTTATTCCTCACCTGCATGTATTTGTTGGTAAAATAAATAATACAAATCGTTAGTCCCTGCCGTCTGGAATAAGTGATACCGCGCCAGATCAATACGGTTCTTAATCCATCTTGAACGGGAAAGTTTTGTCTCGATGCCTAATACAAACTTTCCAACTTGGTTTAGTCAAGAATACTGAACGCCAGTGATGTTGGGGGGGGGGGGGGGGGTTAGCTTACCGTGGCATTCTGTAGCTTTATGAAAACTTTTTGGAACATGGATGTACAGTTGTCGCCGAATGTAGTTCGTACAGAATAATAAAGTAAGATCAAATTTCTCATACTTAGCACGTAACTGTGATAGAAACTTGAAAGGGTTATTTGCAAGGTTCGATTTCTAATTCGCGTCAAAGTGAAAAATCTCCAAACCCTACTGGGATTCAAAAGGTCAAAAGAGATTCAATCGAATCAAGATACAAAGGTGTGTGTGTGTGTGTGTGTGTGTGTGTGTGTGTGTGTGTGTGTGTCCCACTCACAAATGAAGTACAAGAACAGGGAGCATTTCAGAAGAAGAACGACTCTCTGGTACATGTATCTTGCTAAGTCATTGTGCTTCTTAATTCTACAGCTCTGTCATGATATATCTCTCCTTTTAAGGTATTACTAACCCTTATATATCATTCAACTATGTGATGAACTTCATTTCCAACATTTCTTCCTCTTCGTATTACATTCTTCAGTTTATGCTTGAAATAAATTTCTTTTTTTAATCTTCACTTTTCTCATGCTCCTTCAGGTTTTTGTTATACATTTCTTCACCTCCTGATCTGTTTGTTACCTCCGAATTTACATCGTACACCGTTAAAAACTGTTTCATGCTCAACAGGTTCGTCATTCTAGATTCAGCATTACTCTAAGTCTTTTGGTAATGGCAGAATTCAAATACTAATAGATACTAAAAAGTCAAAACTCTAAGCTCTTTACAATAAGAACCATATTATTGAATGTTTACTAAATATATTCTTTAATGTTGGTTATATTTTTCTAAATTCGTTTAAACAATTCAAAAGTAGAAGAATCTACAATGTAATTTATTTTATAAAGAGCTTTCTTTTATAAATTGTAATATTATATGCACTGACTTTGTTTGTTAGACAACAGTAGTACTAATTGTATGAGTTTTCACCCTTACAATGTCATATTTCGAATAGATTTGTGTTACACATAAAGAAAGCTGCACAAAATTTAACTCATTAAGCTTTCTTCTAAAGCTCCAGTTTTAAGCACAAGGATAAATAATTCTGAAACTTATAAAAGGCAACTTGAGGTATGTAAAGAGTAATGGTATTAAATTTAAAAATTAGGCTTTTTAGCAGTTATGCACGATTAAAATAATAAATAGCTATAATACCTGATGAAAATTAAATCATGTTTAAATGATGTATCGTGATGTATATTTGCAATGGTGTTACACTACATATTTAAATAGAGCTTCCACACTCAGGTAGTTTGCATAAATATCAGAAATCAGCATACAGCCGGGTATGAAGGTGTATCAGAGCATGACGAGTAGTATCAGAGCAGTTCAGTAGTGGCGAGAGACCAGGATGCTCAATAACTACTGTTTGTCATATCATACCATTCCTTAAAAATCGCCCTGTCGCTTGGCTCTACAGCTATGCCAACTCCTGTCACCGGTATTAAGGTGTTATTGGAACTTAGATATTATAAATCACAATGTATAGCACATTCTAAAAATAATGGTTTTATTCTGGTCTCAAAATTTATACTTTTTTTATAATTATATCATTCTTCAACGGTAACATCCTTCCATTGCAACAAATATTTTACTAAGGCTTTGCATGTTGTATTTTAAGCTTATTTTCAAAATGTATGTAACATGAAGTAAGTATAATTAAATACCAATATCGTCTTAGTCTTGCTGCATTATTCTTTCCAGGCTCTGTAGATCTTGGAGCTACAGATCTGTAGAATTCAAAAACCACTTGTTGTTTCTTAGTACATTTTGTATTGTGTAGCACTAATTCTCAGGAGCAAGTGATTATCCATAATTGAGGTTTTAGATTCTTTAGTGTCAAATCTCCGGATAAGTTGTTAATGGAGTTATCCGGAATTCCAACCATCTTCTTTCTCCATGAGCCTCCAACAAATTTTTTGTCTTTAAGCGTAAAATACACTGTCCGAATAATCAATTTTTACCATACGATTTATTCCTACTCGTTCCCTCCTGAGTTAAATGTATTGCCATAACTTATAAATATTCTGTGTTTAATTTAAATCCCATTCTGCTCCATTATCTCTACTTAACTGAAAGCTGTTCATTCTCTGTCTCCATGTGAATTAGGGATTTGCTGCATTTCCTTTTAAATCTTCTGTTTGCGGAATTTTGTATGTCACGCTTTACTTTATCTCTAGATCTGCCTCGCAGAGTTTCCTTTCTACGCACGAGAGATTTACTGTGTTGCAGCATGATTTTATTTTATTTATGATCTGGTTAATAGGCTATTCTAATTACATGAGGTTTGTCTTAGATTGATTGGAATATTCATCAAAGAAAATTAAAGATGTAGTCATGTCTACCTGTCTTATAGCTAATTGACTACTCTAATTGTTATAACTCTAAGCAATTAGGCCTCGTAATTCTTTTATTTTAATTTGGCAAATGTACAATTCACTTAAATAATACAGGTAGTATGAATATAAGCAGCAAACTCAAGGTTTTTACATTTTGGACTTGTGTTTAGCGAAAAGCTCAGCATTAACAGCCTCCTACCGGCATTGCGCTTAATCTGAATACATGACTGAAGTGTATAATACAAGCTGGTAGAATGCCAGAGGTATTTCTGGCTGAAAACATAAACGTCGTAATTATATATAACATCCATAACATCCTTTACTGCACCTCTGTTACCACTCTGTTGTCGCCTCTCTGTACGTTCAAACTACAACTACAAATTCTTTGAATTCCTTTCTTAACACAAACTTACAAACGCTTTCTTAACGTACATTAACTATAATAATATATCAACAGATTATAAAATCATCGTTCAATATGAATACTATATGTAATGTAATGTAGTATCATTTCGGTTATGGAGTTTCCTTTTGTTTCATGAAGTTCAAGATTTTAACAATGGAGTATAAAAACATTCTTATTTCCTCGTGTATGTATGACAATTATAAGTTTAATTTACATTAAACACTATACTCCAGCAATATGTATTCTTATTTAACAATCGTTATGACTTAACAATTTTTGATTATTCATAGTGCATGTAATGCAGTAATCTGTTGTTGTAACTCATATAAATTCAAGGCTATGGTATAAAAATGTTTACGTAAGTCAACCTTTTTAACGTATTAAGTACTGAATAAAATTTAAATTCATATAATTAAAAAGAATTAATTCATCAATGTCCTACAAAAAATTCTTTTCCCATCTTATAAAATAATTATTTGTCTACACTTTTTAAAGAAATTCTATTTTACTTTGTCATAAATACCGGAGGGTTACATTTCATCTTATTTTTAAATTTTTCATTGAATTTCAATTACATTTATTTCTGTAGCCTGTTTTATTTGTTTGTTTGGACAATATACTTAAGTTTGGAAAGTAATATTATACAGTAATAAATTCATATGGTTTGTTCATAATAAATTAATTGTAAACTAATATTCAATGATCTTATTATAAACATTGTCCTAACAATTTCAATTAAATATTGGATTATTCATATTCTATTTAAAATAGGACAAACAAAAGATCTTAACAGTAATTGCAATTTACATTTTACATTTATAGATATACGACAGAAGTGTAGACCTAGAAGAAGCTGGTAATGAAGGAAGAAAGGAACAATGGGAAAAATTGTAATATAATAACCAATATTAGCTTGATTCCTACATTTGGTGAAATGTAATGTTACCCGATCCAAAATTGCTGAATTGAATGTGTGATTTTCCTACGCAGGCAGGATGTCTACCTGACCAACACTTCAACTAAAATTGATTATTTTATGAATTACTGACAAGCGAATCAAGATCCTATGTACTCGGGTACATCAGTTAATGTAAAAATATAAATACAATACGGACCAGCCAGAATTCTGAGTAACTGATGAATTAGGACTCCAGGTACAAAGTAGAACCATGTGATGTAATTTAAAACTCCTGAATGCTACAAGTAACGTAAAAAAGTGTAGACTTTTGTAAATTCAGTGGCTAAAAATGAATAGATCAATGGATTGAACAAAGACAATAACACGACAAGAGATTGAATAAATGTAACCAAATTCTGGATCAAAAAAAACAATTAAAGTTATAAAAAACTATGCGCTCGGTTTATTATATAAAAGATATGATAAACTGTGGTATCAAGGGTTGAGAAACTCCGATAGCCAGGGAATCAGTAAATTCTGAAATTACAAGACACCGCTCATGACTTACTAAGTACGTTATTCGGGGCACTGAGAAGGAGGTTGGATTATTGATGGAACAAAGAAATGTAGATTTTCATGTAACTAAATCAATAGATTCTAACTAGTCATGGCGAACGGTTTAGAGGACACTACAGGAAGGACCAGAAAAACCGAGGTACAGCAGTACAATCTAACCTTTTCTCAAATATAAAAAAATTGAGATTTCTACCACACAACCTTCTGGTATTAAGTATAGGTATACTATAATGTGGAAAATGTTACTGGATTAATACCCATGTTGTGAATGAAACTATAAGGAAGGAATAGGTTACCCACTTTATAAAAATGTCAAGCTGTTGTACTTGTTTAATTGTATGTGTGTATTTATATTGATAAACACAACGATGACATAGTTTACTACCTACTCAAACTATAATCCTTTGTTATATGCTAATAAAGGAATATATTACCTATTTCCTGTTGATTTTAATTTTATTGATTACTAGAAGATAATAGTAGACCAGACCACGTGTCGCATGGTCTTAAACAAGTTTTACGTGCATGTGTGTTTTATGATTGAATAATTCCTGAAAACAACTTACAATAGTCTATTGGAATCGTCATTTTTACACAAACGAGATAAACTATAATAACATAGAACTAAATATAAAATAAAAATGGAGTAAATTATTTAAATGCCTCTCAAGAGTTAAAATAAAACTATTGGGTTGTTATAAAACATTAAAAAGTAATTTAAGACATTAATTCATATTCACTGCATATATGTAAAGCTGGTTTTGTAGGAATCTACCTGTTCCCGGAAAAACCTTTGTATATCTAAATCTTAGTTACTAAGTTTTAATTAAAATGGAATGTATTCCGCTGTCCATATTTTTAATTAAAAGAATAAAGATGTTAGTCATTAATATTCTTGCAGAATTTTCCAATGCGGTCTTAACACAATATCGTAAAAAGGTGTTTAAGTATGGTAATCAATTCAAACCAAATTCAATTCATATCTCTTAATGTTACAAGATGGTGACTGCTCAAAAATTCGAAAGGAGACTTGCTACTAAAATTAATTGACCATCATAGAGTAACACTGAAAGGAGATTTATAATTCAGAATTGACTTACAAGAAATCTTTATCTTATACGATGTTTATATATAGTAGTATTTGATGATGGTCGACGTATAAATGTTTGAAAGTTATTATATGTTACTAATAATGAAACTTTGTGATGTGTATTGTCCTTGCTTGTTTCATAATATGAAATATTCCACTAAACTATCTGAAATAGTGGGCTTTACGTTGAATATTTCATTTTTGATATGGCTTGATACAGAACAAAATTAAATCGTTACAAAAACTCCAAATTCTTTTAAACATTTAAATTTTTTAATCGTTAGCTATTTACAAGATAACGTGGTAAAAAGTTTGTAAATAAACATTAGGATTCCCACCATACTAAAAGTCATCGTAGCAACAAATTTGTACAAATTAACCCTGAAAATCAGTAATATATATTCAATTTATTATTTAAAAATGAAATTTACTTACCCTCCGTTTGTGTAGGAGGGGATATTTCTTTTTGTGAAGTATATTCAAGGAATGGCACCTCAATCGTGTATAGTACGATACTTCTGGATATTGGCGGTGAAATTGGATTTACTATCTGTTCGATATTGTAGTGTGATATTGTATCAGATTGCCAGTCTATGTATTTGCTGCGGTTTACAAAGCTGTGGTAAATTGATCATATTTCCTTTGTGAAGATCATGTTTTACTTTAACTTAATAGTTGTGGACTTTAAAATATACTTACGTATATACGTTGTAAACACGTTACATAATTATATAAATGATTTACGTAAACTATAAAAAATACTCTTTAATTTTTATCACGATAACTTTTAAAATAATAATAATAAATTTTGCTATAGGTCACGACGTTAAGTTTTTTCATTCAACTTTATGACTTGGTTAAGTTACAGATTATGACAGTCAATTCTTTTGTTTTAGTGCTTTTTTGGGCTTTTTAAGGAACATTTCCAACTCTTTAGAGATTGTGTAAACTAATCCCTAAACTTTATTTTACATGTAAAATTACATGCCTTTAGAGCAAGATTGTACAATTAATGGAGATTCTCTCTACTTTTTTAACTGTGCCAGGCGGGGCAAAAAAAAAAACTAAATCCTAATTTATGCTCTAACTAAACACGATTTATGCTCTATCGACAATTATTAGACTGTCTTGTATTTTGCCAAGACAAGAATACAAACAAAATATTTGAATATTTTTTTAACAAGAATGCTTGATTACTCGATCACAATCAACATTCGGGTAACTAATTTGGCTTTAGAAAAGGTAAAGTAGGTAGTGGATGCATTTGTGAAACACAATTAAAACATCGGAGTCCAACCTTACCTTTTTTCACTACTTGTAGTACTAGTAATACATACAATACATCGCAAAATGGTAATACCATTTGAGGCTCTGACGTTCATGTTCTGATGTTATGGTTTTTATCGCGTAATTTATTTTGTAACGTAGACAAATTCGTTTCATTATAACTGGAAGACACATGAAAATTGGTTGTGGTGTTGGCAGTAGAGAAAAGTGGAAATGAAAGGATAGTGAAATTGCGACTATATTGCGTTTGAATGATGAATTGTATACGTGTCAAAATCAGCAGTGTACAATACCATTTATTGTAAATTAAAATTAACTGTAGAAGGATTGAGTTTAAAAAAGAAACAATACCTGTTGGAATTAATGAAAAGCCCATACCGCAACATTGTCAACAATGTGAATGAAATGTCATTATGACAATGGATCCCCCTACCTACAATTTCGGCTCAATTCAGCTCTTAGAGCCCTATCATATACTCTCTAAAACCATTTTATTATCCTAATTTTATGGAAATTTTAGAAAAAGGCACAGAGGCTCAGCAATGAAACTCCATTACGAAATCAATAGATGCATTAATGAGATGAGACAGCACTTCTTACCAGCATGTGACAAAAAAACAATAAAGACAACCAACATCAAAACAATTAAATCGCTGGTGTAAATTTGTTGTCTCTACCACCAAATGAGCTTGACCAAGAATTAAAGAGATGCCTGACTGCCTCTGACATGGTACTAAAATATCGCTAGTCGCCTGGCCGTCCTACATAGCGCAATAATCCAGAACGACATTGTCCAGATCTGGAGAACAGATGCGACTCCTCTTAACCTGAATATGTAAGCTATAATTACTTTGATGTTTATAACTTTGTCACTTTAGATACGAGAAAAACTTTGGAATTTGTTGGATTAATGGCAAGCGCTGCGCTAGCCTGTATAGTTTTCTAAAACCTCACTTGAAATCAAGTCAGTAAAGGGATGTCAGAGAAGATAAAGAAGTTGTACTAGAGGTCTTGATGAGTTTATAAATCAAACCACGGCGTTATCCTTCAACAACAACATCCTAGCAAATTATAAACAAAGTCTATGACAGTAAACCATCTTGACATAAATTTAATAAGTTATGTCACTAAATTGTAAGACATTACAATAAAATGGTCGGAATGTTTTTTTGTAAACCAATAGATTATTTTAATCAGTTACAACACGATTATACTAATTTACATATGACTATACTATGCATTCTTACCTATAACGTATATTTAACTTATTTGAACGTTCTCAGTACATGTTTACAAGAATACAGTGCAAATACATTTTGAACGACAGTTATGCGGATTTTATAGTTAAGAACTATCATGTGGTTCCCAAATACTGAGGGATCCTGTTCTGAAATTGAGTTTGAATATCATCAATCAGTGAATCAAGCGCTCAATGACGGGTTTGACGGATCCTGTCTGGGAGTTTGCTGTCACTACTAACGTCAGAGCAAATATCCTCAGTGGCTCTATCCATAACTATGTTTGATTTGCATCAGATCAGTATGTGAACATTATATCTAGCACCTGCTAGTGGCTTGTTTAGTTACTTCTAATTGTGACTGAGCTGTAACATCTAATGCCAGAGCAAATATCCTCAGTGGCTCTATCCATAACTATGTTTGATTTTCATCAGATCAGTATGTGAACATTATATCTAGCACCTGCTAGTGGCTTGTTTAGTTACTTATAATTGTGACTGAGCTGTAACATCTAATGCCAGAGCAAATATCCTCAGTGGCTCTATCCATAACTATGTTTGATTTTCATCAGATCAGTATGTGAACATTATATCTAGCACCTGCTAATGGCTTGTTTAGTTACTTATAATTGTGACTGAGCTGTTACATCTAATGTCAGAGCAAATATCCTCAGTGGCTCTATTTTTGATGTTCATCAGTTTAATCTATGAAAATTGTATCTACCACCTGCAAACTTGTTTAGTTACTTCTAATTGTGATATGCTTTCACTACTAACGCTAGAACAAACACATTCAGTAGCCCTGTATTAAGTATGTTTAATCTTCATCATACCAGTTTGTAAACTTAGTTTCTAGCGCCTGTTATACTTACGTTAGAACAAACGCCTTCAGGGCTCTATAACTATTTTTGATTTTATAAGATTTGTCTGTGGTAATTATATTAAGCGCCTACTTATGGCTTGTTTAGTCTAGAGCAAGTTTATTCGGTGATTTAATAAACGGTATATATTCACAATAGCTAACAGCGATAAGTAACACCTTTCAATTATAACTAGTTACTAGAAAATAGTGGACTGGTTTAAAACTGTACTATTATTAGTTTTCAAGTCACTTTATCCCCTAAAACGAGTTTATTTTAACTATTAATGATTTAAATGGTGTCATTTTTTTATTTCTACAATGGCACTAACAATTAAGGCACATAAATGTTTATAACAAGGCAAATTAATGACATGATTATTTAAAATAAACTTATAAAACAAAGTTAGAACATGAGAGATATGATATAATTTAAAACTGACATTTCCCATGGTACTGATGAGCAAGTAAACTTCTGTGTTTAGGTCCTGGCGCTGAGCGAACTGTGTAATGAGGCCCTTCACTTGTTTAGCTCTTCCACCCTTTGTCTCTCCCCTCACACGACTCTCCATTCAGACAATTTCTCATTTCTTCAGAACGTTTTAAATCCGTTTATAAACCTCACTTGTATGGTTCTAAATTAATGAAAAATGCATATTAAAGTATGCAATTCAAGTTCTTTGTACACCATAAGTGTAAGTAGAATGAATTATACTCAAAGTGTATAAAACTACCAAGATCAATAAAGTTCTTATTGAAATTCACGTTCTGTCATTGCCCAGCAACACAAACGGGAATAAATGTGAATAAGGATACTAACAGGAAGTAGTATGGGCGCTGATACCAACAATGTGCTCTACTCACACAAGTTGTAGTGATGGGTATGGGTATGGGTAGATTACTTGACCCAGCGCTGCTTCTGCAGTTCTGGTGGTTAGTTCTATTGCACCTACAAAATTAATGTCAAATGAATATCCTTGAGGACCCAGTGAAATACCCTTCAGCAGTTGAGATCTGAGGTCGAACTTCACCAAGACCCCGCACTCTGAAAGACTAAATCCCTCGACATGAGATCAAGCACAAGGGAAAGCTAATACAGTATTGGACTATATACTTGCGTAACAGGCATCGAATTTGTACTTTTGCTAAATACCAAGCATAAAACCAAGAATAATGAAATCAAGATTAATATTAATTATTAACATTACTATTATCTGTTTTGCTTTCCGCAACAAGACAGCTGATACTAATATATTTATAATTTTGAATATAATATAGATTATTTTAAAATGTCATTTTCATCTTCAGGCATAATCGCAAAAAAGATCAGTACTATTAAATGAATAAAAATGACATCAGTAGACTAACACTGTGGAATATATCTTTTCCGATTTTCACCGCATTGAAAAAGAACACTTTCACACATTTAAAATTTTGACCCACTTCCTTTAACTCTGCAAAAATTTTACAAATATACTTAGTTTGCACTTTCGAATTTTTACCGAAACCGTTCTCCACAGCGAGGCAGGAACATATCGATTGAGGTAAGAAACCTTTTTATTGCGTTGAAATTTATATAGCCATGATGTCACAGTTCGTGTGAGCCTAAGTTTATTAAAGAACATTACAACTCGCTAGTAGTACTCAAGCTATAAGACTATCCAGCGGTAAAATCCCTTACTATAGTCTGACATTCATCGCTGTCAGGTTACCGTACCACAAGCACATTGCCAGTGGACTACATAAAGTTTATAAATTAGTGTACTAACTTTGAAGGGCAATTGCTATTCGCATTCCGCAAGCCGTATATAGTCAGGTTTGTAGTAAGACCACTCAGTATTAAAATCACTCAATAGTGTGTAATGTATAGCCAGCCACCCTGGGGCGTACATACTACTAACATAACCAGTCGACTAGTTAACGATGACACGTCAGTAGCCAGGGGACTCAAGGACGGTCGTTGTTCGCATTCCACAAGACTTGGTCTATTGCTACTGGTAGTCGTTAGTGGCACTGTCCATCATTGATCGTTCTATACAAGGCGATATGTCGCCACTTTCCTCCCACCTGTGGTAATAGCGACGATTACAGTATGGGTGTTCAATTACCTAATTACATACGCCCTGTTTACACATTTACAGGCTTGCACGAGAGCAGTTTAGCAATTTGTAAATGGCTATGATAACAGTTTAGCTCTTGTGTAATCGATCACTATGTTGTATGTAACATATGAAAATAAATGGCCAAAATTACACCGTACACCTTTTTTTGTGCCAGATACTCGATTATCAATGGTTAGTACAGACATGTATTCTAATGGTGATTTTGAATATTAAAGTTTTGCTATTCGAAAACAATAATATAGCATTTACTTTGTTTTCGGGATGTATCAAGTTATACAAGCAATTTTTTTTAATTAGTTGACTTTTAAACAGTAATAATTTTATAAGAAACCAATCTGTGTAAACAAAGATGTATACGTAAAGAATTAAATTATTCTGATGCAAGTTTTTTGCCAAAATGTATACGTAGTAGGTGTTAAAAACGCAATATCGAATCAAATCAGATTTCTATTGCCGGAACATTTTACAACGCATGGAAAAACTCTACTATTTACTTTTTACTCGCTAAATAAATTATTTGTCACACAGACCACAACACTTCTCATTCAAATATATAATTTGCAAACTTACGTACATCCATTTATTTGAAAATTATTCCCACTTCCAGCGACGGGGTCAGTCACTCTTTTTAATTGGTGGTCTCCCGTATATGTAAGTATTGCAAATACACTATTTACCACCCGGGTATTATTATTAAGGAAAAAGAGTATTATTTGAATAATTTCAATACTTATCCTATTTTTTTGCCATACTGCTTATATAGGTTGAATAAAAATAATATATTAATAAGAAAATTTTGTTTCAGGTATGTACTCAAGTTCTGATTACCGTACTATTCCGTAAGTAATTTGCAGTTAGTTCATATATTGATTATGACAAAATTGCAGTGTTCATTGTGTACACTCAATGACAATAACATAAAGTACTGCCTATAAATATATGTAAAAGTACTATATATTTATTATTTGGCTTGGACAAGTTTCCAAGATTACTCGGTTGTAACACATTCTTGTTGAACGCTAAACAGAGCGTTATAAACCTCCGTACTAGGAATGTTGCCAAGTTTCCCTAACTGTAGTCGTGTTTCCCTACCTTCTCTCTATGGTATTCTAACAACATCACATTTAAGAACATGTAATACAATTTTTAACAGTTTAAACATCGTCGAAATATTATGCTGTAAAGTCTTACTATATAATCCTAGTCCTCTTTATTGTTTCGTACACGGAGTCCTTAGTCTATATACACTTCGTCAGAGTATAGCGTTTATAATAGTACGAATGAGTGGCTTTTGTATAAAATCGCTTGCTAAGTTACACAAATTTTGATTCTGATATTACCTTAATATGTGCAGATTTATGTAAAATTTGATAATGTGTAACTACTTTTATGTATAAACTCTAGGAAAATATTCCCTTTCGTTCACTTATATTTAACTCCAGGTTAGGCTATTTTCGCCTAGACTATAAATACACTGTACCTGACTAATATTGGGACTGCATGATGTAATTTTGGCTTCTCTATCTCACGTTATTACAAGCACACTAATTTAAATATACCTTATGAAATATTTCTCATTTACATCTTTTTCAAAACGGACAGCTGGTTTCATTTGAATAACAGTTGTTAATTATATTGACTTACTCGTGAATCAATGTTCATCCATCGTTTGACAAGTTGAGATAAAGTCTGTTGGACCAGAAAACCAAAAGGTCTTGTATGAGAAAGAAACTTAAATATAAATCTTAACAGTTTTAAATAATTTCCATAACTGGCAAGACTTCCTGGAATACGACCGAGGGTCGGAAATGTAAGAAATTGAGAACTGGTTAAGGGGTGTTTATAAATTAAATGTTAAAGCCGATCCTTATAATCATTATGGTATTATTAAATTTTTTGTTCATTAGTTTAAATTTAAAACGTATTGCGTAGAACATAAAATATTAGATATACCGTACTAAAATAATTGTTATTATTAAAAGACTGAGGTTAGTTTAACTCATTTTATTGGTGAAATGTTACAAATCAATAGTAAAGATTGTAGACAAATTTAACAACGCGGAAACTCATTGTGCAATATGAGGAGCTGGTGCTAAACTCCCCTACATTTCTTGGCATTATTGAACTCATTTGCGAGTCGAGTGTCTCATTTGTGTAGTGTATACGCCTCACAAAATTGTGTTCAAGCCAAAGAAGTTCTGCTCAGCAACTATAATGAGACTATAAAGTAAGGCTCCTCAAAGCGACTGTACTGCCGTGAGCTTCATGTTACACCCCGCACCTCGCCCACCCAACACACCCGTCTGAGGCACACGGATTCTGCAGTAAATAGGTTAATTAAGATTTGTATGCTTGCAATCTCTCATACGTTGATACAGTATCTAATTCCACGTAATAGCAGATTTCACCAAGGCAGTATATTGACATGTACCATTCATAATTAATTATGCTCGTTTCATAAACGTTGGCTGTTCTGAGAATACTTACTCAGAAGTGCAGTCGCCTTTCCCAGGAACATCTGTTTTCTATATTAGAGCGCTGAATATCTATACTGCTGCACACGTGTTCAATTTGAAACGCTTTAGGATAGATTGGAACCTTGAATACGTAGGTAAGCATTAAAGACACTGAATAGATATATAAAACTACAAAATTTGTAATGGCTGTATTTGGGAAGTTGAAGTAAAAACATCTAATTATTCCAATGCATTGTACTGTGAATCGGAGCGGTTTCGTTCGTCAGAAAATCCTATCATATGTACTGCGCATTCAACATGCATTTCCATTCACAGTGTGTGCCTCACAGAAAA
The DNA here is from genome assembly GCF_021130785.1 of Homalodisca vitripennis. Classification (NCBI taxonomy): domain Eukaryota; kingdom Metazoa; phylum Arthropoda; class Insecta; order Hemiptera; family Cicadellidae; genus Homalodisca; species Homalodisca vitripennis. The sequence goes on from NC_060210.1 coordinate 178,821,274, forward strand.
ACGTCATACTATTGTCAGTCCATTTGTTTATAATTATTTATATTACGCCTATATGCTAGATGCAATGAGAGAAATTGCCGTTTTCAGAAAATACGTAATGAAAGCTAATAATAAATCAAAATAACTTTTCTGATCGTCAGTTTCGCATAGTCATTAATTCAAAATTAATTCGCGTCACTCTCAGATCTAAAGAGGAATTTAAAATAAATCAAATATGATAAAATATATACGAGTACTCCAGTATTACGTTTGTTATAACTCAGGCCGTTTGTTATTTCATTACAGCCAGTATCTGTATATGGCCCTATACATTTTGTTGAAAGTGCTTGATCCTGATTATATCGATTGCCGTTCGAAAGACACAAATTTTGGGTTTGACATGTAATGAATGATAGAAGCGACTATAGTGGCCATAATCGGGTTGGCTTGGACATACCGGGACAGAGTATCCGAACTACACTGCAACACCGTTGACGATTTTACAATTCATATTTTGTTGGAAGTTTTTTAAATAAAAATATAAAACACGCCATTTAATATAATATATTCGTATCTGATTCGGATAAGAGTAACGTGTATAATATATTAATATTTGACAACAGACTATAATGAATTTATATTTGGTATACACTTCCAAAAATTATATGTCGGAAATATTTCTAAATTTTTATTGAACATTTTTATCGTCTAGTCAATATAATTTATAACCGAAGCTATATTTTATCATAAAATAACTCCATTGATTGTTTTCTGAACTTGTACCTGTTAATTATAATAAACAGAATAATTACACAAGAAAATCACTCGACGGACTAGAAAATTTTCATTTACGTCTGTCTGTCTGTCTGTGCATCTTGAGAACGAACCGAACTATAGAGTTGAAACTTTGCATTAAGATACATTTCTATATGAGGAACATCAATTTCTATGATGGTGCATGTCACTCCACGGGCTTTATCGGGGCATTAGCAAACCATTTTGTATTGGTCTCATGGCTAACCATGATAAAGAGAAAATCACAGAATAAATCAAAATTTGTAAAATAATTGAGTACAGCAATATTATGGGATAATATGTGACATGAGAACACATGTGGCCTAATTAATAGAATGAATTAAGCTATAGACTTGAAGTTTTGCCCGCCACTTACGCGATGTATGCTGGAGAATTGTATACGAACAAGAACCATTAAAATATTGTAAAAGAATATTCATTAATTGTTGATATATGAATCTTAAAAGCTTAATAACAATAATTTATTGCTGAAAATTTTACAATCTGTCTCATTGTAATTATTATTTTAAATAATGAGGTTTGTTTCGTCATAAATTACGTTCAAAGTAATTCTCCGGATCTTAAATCTTTGTTTTATATAGCTGTTTCTCTTGAGTATTAAATTAAAAATGTATGAAGCTTTTACCATTTGTCCACTGCAATTAGCGAAAGATAAAGTTTTCTATTTAATTATGTCCATTAGTGAGGATTTTCGTCAGTAAGACGTATTTAAAATTGAATTTTGTGTAATCCAAAAGTAATAATCTCTATAAAACAAGAGGAAATGTAAATGCCAAAATGTTGTCTTTAATATTTAAGTTTAATTTGATCTAAATATATAAATTATAAATGTCAAAACCATATTAACAATACATAGACCAAAAATACAATCTTTGTAGGCTATGTAACTATTATATCGATTGAATTTAGATTTGAATGCAGTACCTAATAAATTGCTTTAATATTCTCACTATACTGTCTGTTGATTTTCCACTTGTACACTTTCTAATTATAAAAATACCAATTTGGAAGCTTAACGGATATTCTTTCATTATTGTGTGAATACAATATAGAATTAAGTGTAGTATAATAATTTAAAAAACTACAAAGCAAATTCTAATGATTGTTAATATTGAACTAATGATCAAGGAATATAGTCGTTGATATAGCTTTTTCCTGCGCGTGTTCATTAGGTTTGATGTTTTCCACTTTCACGTCTCTTTTCTGCACATTACCGCAATATAAAAATGTTCTTCATATCAGTTGCTATATTAAATACTTAAAAAGTGCAAACGAAACAAAGAAAGTTAAGATTAACAATGGCAGGTTAATCCATTTTTGCTGAGAGAGAAATATAAACACAAAATAACACTATGATATTTCAACAAGCACCCCTCGTTGTTGTCCACCGAGAGCTGGGACCGTTGGCATGGCATGGGCCTGTAATCCAGTTATTCTGCGACCGGATGTAATATATGGTTTGATAGAAGGGTAGGCCTATACTGGAATCAAATTTGCTGTGTCACCTGACTTTCGCACTGACATGAAGTCGTGTGAAGGTGGTTACATTATCCTTGTACGATGGAGAGATGGAATTTGATACTAAATTGCGGAACCTATCCATATAGGTAGCCTACCAAACTAGCTACCGTTGCCTACCAGTACAGCTGCTGTAGCCTATTAATATAACTACCGTAGGCCACCTATTGTAAATTATATTTCGACTATATTTTTGTTCTTATAATTACGTCGCAAGCAGTTGAAACGCAACCTAAGGATTTTTTTAGTGAATACCGTGTATAGCCTATATTATAAAATAGTTGCACTGATAATTCATTGAACTTAGGTGATAAAACTTTAAATGCACCCTCTAGTAACATTCACCCTTCATTTATGTATGGACCTTAAAAAACGTACTATGGTACGCTGTTATGTCCAGTTTATAGTAAATAATATTAGTTTGTTTTGTTTACGATATATAATAATCAATATTATATATATATATATATATATATATATATTTATAAAATTGAATGAATGCAGCTAACTCGATTGTAATCAACAAAAACTGTAATGGATGTGAGCTTTATAACATACTCAAATAGTAGCGGATCTTGCAAATTATTCTACTCTGTTTGAAATACATAATCAGAGTTACTTGATATTTCAGTTATTTCCTCGATTCGGTCTGTTAATGAGATATAATAATTAATTTGAAACATTTCAGGGTAATTGAAACCTTGATGAAATTATTACATAAAACATAAGGTTGGTCATGAACACACTTTTAAATGGATGTATTGCCATGAAGAGGTTAATGACTTAAAAGCTTCTTTAATAATGCTAAACGCAGTAATATACTCACTTGAAATAACCTTCTTTCACTTTCTAAACCCAAATCATGTCATAAAAAGATATTATCTTTTACAGTGATACGTTTATACACAATTGTCATAAACGGAATAGGGGTTTTAAATTATTTTAACTTCCAGTGCTTATATTTTATTATTACTGAACAAATAATCGATTTGATAAATTACGCTATAGTTGAAAAATATGGAATTTATAATTTCCTGTAAAACTGTTCGACGATAATACATCAGAATATCACACATGGCTCATGCCTCCTCCCCCCCCCCGCCGGTATCTCTCACAATTTGTTACATGAGCTTTTGTGGTCGTTGGCCAGAAGCACGATTACATTAATCTTCTTCGATTGCAATTATGATTGGTTAGTTTCACGTTTGTTATCTGTAAATTTTCCATATCTACTTTCCAACAAATAAACTAACTAAAATCTCTGAACATTTAATCATTTTAAAAAACGCGTGTTTTGGCTTGGTCTCTCATCCTTAGCCATTATATGGAACTGCAGTTGTACTCTTATCTCTAATTGATAAGTTGATTCGGCTCCATATGAACAATGTTAAACATAAAATAGTTTTACTATCTTAATTCCAGTACAGATTTATGGCAGACGTCTCATTTTAAAAAGAGGAATAAATCCACATCCGAAAACTTAATTTTTCGATATTTTTATTGGCTGTTCCAAAGATTTTTATTTATTCGTTTAAATATTTAAAAATTATACTCGTTAAAAGAAAACGTAAACAGTTTTTGGATATTTATTATTCCCATAACTGTACAAACAAATACAAAAGTGTAAATTTGTTTTTATGAAGAAACACTCAAGATCGGATATAAAAGATGATGGTTCAAATACATGTTTATTCTTTTCAATTACCTATCTATTTATTCACTGCTCGTCAGTGAAAAGTAAAATATAAATAACTGAAAGTGAATGAAAACTTGTAGATACACAATTTGCTGGCGAAAACATTAAAAGGTGAGCTTATCTGCCTACTGAGCGATGTAATGTGGCAGTCAGTGATAGGCCCTGTTATTATTAGATATAAACGGTCATGGGTTCAAACATTAAACGTGTAAAGAATATAGTTTTCTAAATACTATTATCACACTAAACAATTTTCTATAAAGGACTTTCTAAATATTACATTAACTGTCCGTTTTGGAATGAAACATTAATATTACGATAATGATTAGTGTCTGTACTCAGCGCAGACGTTTCACGTTTCATGATTTATATCTGTATTTTGGCAGTTCTTTTGACTTTACAGTGGATACATCTGGAATTTAGTGAGTTCGACGTACAATATAAAACCATTGTGCATGAAAACTGGTGACAGCACCGACTAACATACGTTTAATGTATTGAAAACGAAAAAGACGAAGTACCTCTTGACAGTTCTCCGAAATATGAAACTGTAAATGGATATTCTGAGGTAAATGTACAAAGCCGCAGTGGCAGCGACCATTGACAAGAAGACGTGTATTGTGATGTCAGTGATAGGCTGGCAGGTAATTTCCTTTCCCTGTCGTCACAGCTGGCTATGTAATTCGCTTTAAAAGCACATTAAAATGGGTCTTATCTGAAACTAAGGAGCGTACTTCTATTCTTAATAGGTCAGCATTAGTTATCTTTTATTTTTACGTTCCTCATCTATACGATTAATTCAAATTGAAAGCGACTGTAGTGGTTGGCAATATCTATATTTAATCAGTCAACCAATGCAGTTTTATGTGTATCCTATTTCCACACACCACTCCCATCATGTTCAATGGCAAAGCATTGTGTCATTGCGTTTATTGGCTGATAGTAATTGAAATGCTCGGATTAAATACTAAAACATCTTGCTTGATAAATAACTAGTTTTTGTCCGAAAAACGTTCCATTCGATATTAAAGTTCATTTGTTCTATTTTTACTGTTTTAATGACACGTTATCCTATGTATAAATGTTAAAAGTTGTGTGTATGTTTACTTTGTGTTATCATGATTGTTTAAATTATGTTTTTAAATACTCTTATATAGTTTGTCGATTTTGCATAATTAAAATTTAATTATAATGGATAAAAAGGAAAATGTTTATTTTTTACACCATCTTTTTATGAAACTTAAATGTTGTGAGTGTATTAATCTGGATAACTATTGGAATATCAGAGCAAGTTTTTGGGTCCCATTTAGTGACATATTGGGGGTTTTGTGTACTTTATATTTTATATTTTATTTTACATATATTTTTAAACTTAATAAATCTTATCATATCAGTAAAATTTAAAAAGGACTTAATGTAGCGGTTTTCCACTTTTATAAAATAGTTACATTCATAATTTAGATCCCAGTTTTGGGTGCGCTTTTTGAGGAATCAATTTTGGATACATTACAATAAAAATGCATTGGGGATATTTTCATATACTGTAACTACAAAATCCTTAAAATTGATTGATCGGTAAGATTTAACATATTGGATACTAATGGCAGTACGCTCTAGAAAACCTTTGGGTTGTGGTAATCTTTGCTATAGACGATTTATTGAAATTTATATTTTTGTACAGTTATTTTAATTAATTTGGTTCCTTGTCAACTGGAACTGTGTTCACTGGTTTCCATAAATATATATTTATGTACTTAAAATGCTTAATATAAAATTGATTTGTAAAGATATTAATGTTACACAAAATGAACATCAACATAATCTCAAAATGCGTATTATTTAAACGATTCTCAATCAAATATTCGTCTATTTTACTCTTGTGTTTTTGCTACTTAATATTATTGAATTATCAAACTTATTGGACAGAAATCTACAACAGTCAGCCAAGCCTATCGGTGTCCACATGCAAGTAGTTGTAATCCATTTATGCTTTTTATTACCCAAAATAAATCTAAAATTATTTGAATTCACGTAATAAAATAAAAAATATAAAATTAATGACTATTGTTTAATTAACAATATGTAAAAATTGTCATACAAGTAAAATAAATGTGTAATAGAATATCTGTGGTTTATTTAATGCAACATTCAATTGAAGTGTGAAAAATAATCGTAGCTGATAAGACGATATATTTAATACTGAATAGAAATGAAAAGCCCGTCAGGCCATCACGTTTTTCAGGTGACAAGGAAACGGGGTGTAAGGGTGTTTATGGATATTGGCTGTGGGAGAGAGAGAGATAGAGAGAGCCCCCCACGATAGCATAACCATTACGATAGATGAACCCGTGACATACTCCTGTAGTCAGCCCATTTCATACTCTTATAGTATAAATATTACAGTGGTTTCAGTCGCGAATAGTATGTCCTGCTGAAGATTTTGAAGTATTAATTTTTTAATACTGTTAGTGTATTTCTAAATTAAAAGTTATATGTACAAAATATAACGTCCTTCACAATGTGTTTGCTTAACTCTGAGATTTTACAATTATAATAAAGAAGTATCAATGATATCCCAATTACTACGAACGACTTTGTCTAACTGTACTAAGAATGTGTTGTAATGTACCTAGGAACAAAAATTATCAAACGGTAAATAATAAATGTGCATTAGTATCAAGAAAAGTTATAAAGTGATATTAGAGTTCAATACTCGTACAATGCTTGTTGGTTCTTACAAGAAGCGCCTGGCAGCAGCTAAACGCAATTATTGTACACGTCTGCAACTAAATGTATTATACTTGTTTGAAGGCGCTTACTAAGTAAACACGTGTATTCCTGGCTCCTTTTCCCATATTTTTTGTTTTTTGACTGAGCGTTACCGAAGCCTATCACTGAAGTAACTGGGAAAAACTTATTTCTACATGCGAAAAAAAGCTTGGAAATTTTACATAAGCTTCATTTCTGCCTGTCTGTCTGTTGATCGAAGAACTGTCTGAAATTCCAGAACAAACTTAACATATAGACTTGATATTTTGTGCGAAGCTTGATTTCTATGTAGGCAACATGGGGTTCGATCTCTTAAAAATTTTCAATAAAAAGATAAAACACGTCATTACACATTTGTTCTATAAGAACGTAATTGTGCTCAAGAAGAAAGTGGAGTGCAGCTCGTCATTATATGGTTGAAACGCCCACCGTGTAACAATCAAATAAAATTTCAAACAAAGACGTAATGTAACGGTACTTATCAGAAGCTTGGAAAAGCCCATATAAAAATAGCCATTCAAACTTATTTCATAAAGAAATTATGTCAACCAATACTACAACCTACTACAAGATAGTAATATATCGCGCTTTAGTATTAACTAATTTTGTTTTGTCCCTCTATCAACAAATAATAGTGTTGAAGTTAATAGTAAACCCAGAAAAGTGTTTGCGAAGTAGGGTGACATTTACTGTCTCACAGAATAAATGAGAGTACACCGGATGTGTTGAACGCTAATAGTTTCTGGGTTTACCGCTTCACACTCTACCTACTAAATGAAGATTTTCAGTCATAGGTCAAAACGTTTTGTTTGCATCTTCTGTTTATATATGAGTAAACTCTAGTTTTGTTTGCCACTTAATAATAATTTTTGTTATTAAATATGTTATAATCGCGAGACTTTTAGTAAATCGATAATTATTTAGATTGCTATGTGGTAAAACGATTTTCTAATTCGTATGTACCTGTTTTGGATTGTGATAATGCATAATCATTTTATTTCTATTTCATATCTTGACTGAATATTCTGACTAGGTTAATTATTGCAGTGTGACTAGATGTAAATGAAATCCATCCGATCTGGTGCAAAGCGACACTCAGATTTTTCATTAGAATATTCAAAATGCAGTAATTATTTCTCAAAATGTGGAAACTTACAACATTTTATTAATTACCGGAGAATCTTATGTACAATTATGTACCGCTTCAAAGAAAAACCTATTAGATACATCAATTTCATCATACTTAGTATGAAGTTTTACGCTGAAGCAAACTATTACCCTTCAAATACAATACAGCGTGGTCGCTGTTTTGTATTATATTGTGAAGGTGCTTAGTTCCTCTTCGCAGCTGACATTGGAGACCCAAAACCGGCTGAATGGCTTTCCGAAGCTAATGCATTTTATGAAAGGTCATTTATGTTAATGTCAATTGCAGCATTGCACATGTTGTAATTACTTTACAACTTCTTATAGACAACAATAATGTGACCCATGTTTTCAGAATGACGTGTTAATAGTAATTAGTTACTTCTAAGTATCGACTGTAATCGTGAACATGTCATATCGTTACACTAAGTTTATCAAGCTTTGATGTCTCTGAAAAGATGTTGATAACAATTAGTTCCGTTGACGACCTTAAATGCCACAATTACTTCATATACTCGTAATTAAATAATTCAAAAACATTCTGACTATTATTCTGTATATATAGTCGAATATTGATTATATAAAAACAAGAAGATATATGGAAATACAGAGATACGAAAGAGGGAAGGTTTAGTCGCCCACCTCTGTATGCGCCTTACAAAGATTATATTACTCCACTTGGTGGATCCGCGACTCTAAGCGCGATATATTCTTATTTTTACAAGTCATCCCGTCTCATTTTAGGTTATCTCTTCCTCAGTAGATTTTGGTTGTACATGATTATATAAAGACAGAATGTTTACAAATACTGAAGCTAGAGAGGAAAGACTATGGTTTCTCCGCCTCTGTATTACGTTTTACAGATAAAGATTATTAATTTACTTGGAGAATCCGTTTACAATACTGGTGCAAAACGTACCGTTGTATTTCATGATTCTCTATTCTGTCATACGATTTGTAAATTTATGATATTATAGACAAGAGGTGTACAGAGATACTGAAATTATAAAGGAATCAAGCTGTCGTCGCAACCACAGCGCTGCGCCTTTTAAATGAATAATATCACACCATTTGTTACTATGTGATATTATAGTCAAGAGGTGTACAGAGATACTGAAATGATAAAGGAATCAAGCTGTCGTCGCAACCACAGCGCTGCGTCTTTTAAATGATTAATATCACACCATTTGTTACTATGTGATATTATAGTCAAGAGGTGTACAGAGATACTGAAATGATAAAGGAATCAAGCTGTCGTCGCAATCACAGCGCTGCGCCTTTTAAATGATTAATATCACACCATTTGTTACTATGTGATATTATAGTCAAGAGGTGTACAGAGATACTGTGATGACATAACTGAAATGATAAAGGAATCAAGCTGTCGTCGCAATCACAGTGCTGCGCCTTTTAAATGATTAATATCACACCATTTGTTACTATGTGATATTATAGTCAAGAGGTGTACAGAGATACTGAAATGATAAAGGAATCAAGCTGTCGTCGCAACCACAGCGCTGCGCCTTTTAAATGATTAATATCACACCATTTGTTACTATATGATATTATAGTCAAGAGGTGTACAGAGATACTGAAATGATAAAGGAATCAAGCTGTCGTCGCAACCACAGCGCTGCGCCTTTTAAATGATTAATATCACACCATTTGTTACTATATGATATTATAGTCAAGAGGTGTACAGAGATACTGAAATGATAAAGGAATCAAGCTGTCGACGCAACCTCAGCGTTGCGTTTTGTAAATGAATAATATCACACCAATTGGTACTATATGATATTATAGTCAAGAGGTTTACAGAAATACTGAAATGATAAAGGAATCAAGCTGTCGTCGCAACCTCAGCGCTGCGTCTTGTAAATGAATAATAACACAGCATTTGGTGGCTCCGCTTAGACTATTGTAGTACTATTAGACACGTTGCCTTATGCCTTGGGTCTATTCTAATGCACAATCTGTAACTATAAGATCATATAAACACAAGACACATATAAATGCGGTGACTTGAAAGGAGAAAAGCTGACATCGCTATAATAACGCCCTAGAGCTCTCAGCGGTCTGTTATTGAGTATGTGGCCCTCACGTACATTAACTCTGTTTCACTCTCTTTTCTAGGGGGGGGGGGGAGTTTATACGATATATACCCTTCGATACTGATGCAAACGTTCAAGTAAGAAAGTTAAATCTATTTTATCGTCAAAGTAAATTGTCTTTGTCAAAATATATAAGGATGGTTTTGAAGAATTTGTTGGATTTTATTATGTAGTATTTAAAACGATTACACCTTTATCCTACATTACATTACTCGATATATCAAAACGGATACGACGTTGGTCATATCTGATTAAGAAACATTGGACGGTAAAGTTACGTTGTATAATGACGCTATAAATAATTGATGTGGTTGTGTATTCGGATGTGAAAAGTGTATAATAAACTATATGTGTATTAAATATAGTAATACGAACGGAGAAATACATTTAGAAAAGTTACTTATTCAAATTAATACGCTTTTAATGGTAAAATCCCTCAACAGAAAATATAAAATAAATTCTTAGAAAAAAGACAGACGAATCACCACTAATAACTGTGCTGAATATTATAACAAAATTTAAATTTACGAAATTGTGCATTGTATAATTTAAACATGAATGTATTAATTGCATGACACTGCTGCTGTATACAAGGCAAGAAAGCAAATGGTGTGAATTATTATAATGTTTTATATGATTTTAGATTACCATAGCTGTGTAGACAAGCTCACTGAGATAGGTACGGATTTCAAGAGTAGTTAATACAGTTAAATAAACTTTTATCGTGCTAGCCATAGTTCCATTACACGATACCCTTTTCATTTATCAACAACCATTTCCAAAGATCATTTGTTATTTTAATTACAGTTCAATTTTAATTATCTATCTTCACCATTTCAAACTTAATTGTTAACTGAACCAGTTTAATTTCATATGGACAGGTAATTTAAGTTTTGCAGGCGATGTTTTTATTTCTTACCTTATCACATTTATAAGTAGTAGTAACCAAAAAAGTAATACTTAGTTTATAATGAAGGGATGTAATATTTAATAATTATGTTTAATGTGAAAAAACACAGATATTTTAATATTTGTAATAAATATTACAGTCTATTTTAATTAATTAAATGAGTTATGATTTCAAACCCATAATTTATTCAAGAAACATTCTCATCACATAATTTGATAAAATTATATTTTTGCAAATTTGTTCTTTCAAATGTCGTATGCTTAGTTTATATTGGCTGTTAACGATTAAACTATTGTATTTTTACTGTATGTGAATAAATATAAACAATATAATCACACAGTTATTGAAGCACCCTTGCTATATAGGTTTTATAGAAATCTGCTCAAAGTACTTTTAACAGAATTATTGCATATATTTACACATCGTGTACCATCCTTTCATCTCAACAAATAATGTATAAATCATTGGGGTTATTTAATTTTCTTCCCTTTTTTCGTGAAACATTTTTAAATAGTCGCCATGTCGAAACGTGGAAAGTTTTAATTTAAGTTGTCAATAAGCAACATCTATACACATCAAATGCAAGTAAACCTTAACACTAAACCTAAACTGTAAGAGTTATGAATTTTTGGTTTTTAATGTAAATAGACAGAGGAAAAACGAGCACCATATATAATGTTATCTAAAGAACAATCCCACAAACAATTTAAAGTAGTTACGGAATACCCTGTACTCGTATTTATGAAATTCTGCAATATATGCGGTCAGTATATCAGACCATAGTTAAACCTACGGCTCCCATACAAGCTTTGGTGTGGCGGCCTTAAGTGGAAAGGCAAGTTCTGACAGGAAATTACAGCCGCTACAGAGGCTATCATAGTGGGAGCATAGGGAGTGCCGAACTCCTGTCCTGAACATTGGCGTTGGAGTAAGCTAAAGTGCTATTATACTGGTAGAGCAAAGGGAATTAACAGAGTACGGTGTTGGTGAAATAAATACGGTCAAGCGTGGGAGTAAGGAAATGTCAATCTAACCGGCAGGTCTCGGATTTGATTTTCGATGAGGTCAATCGAAATTTGCAAACGTGTACCAGATGTACACTGGCGGTAATTTATTTTAGCCCTATAAGTACAATTTTAACTTCAAACACTTATAACACCGTATTTTCAGTCATGTCAACTTTTAATTTAAAAAAAATATTAAATCGCATCCATAATTTTTAATTTTTCTATACTTTTAATAGTTATTCCGAACAAATTCTCAAAAATGTTTGTACTTCTTCCTTCAAACATTCACAAAATATCTTTACAGGGAAAACTAACATTATTTCTGTGTGGTGAAACTTACGATAGTTTTACTGCAACTGATTCTTAAAATGTCAACAGAGAAATACGTCCATATTCAAAGAGAAAAAGATCTTTATTGTATAGGTCATAAAATAAAGTTCTCACGGTGTCTTATACAATTCAAAAACATGTATCTTCCCTTGCCCCTCAGGTTTCAATACTTGCCTTTATCTAGTATCTTGTATTATTCAAAAATTGATCAGTACACCACGAATGGTGACTTTTATTCAGTATTACGATCAATTAATGTAAGAATATTTCAAATGTTATAACCAGCCTACAGTCCGTTACAGATTTCAACCCTTGCTAATCTTTACAGACTTATGGTTCAAAAATTAAGCTCGTAATTCATCCTCGTAACCCACGAGTGATGGAAGTTGTTAAATATTTAATATTAAAATGTATTATTTGGGCAAGGAAAGATTTTCTCGACATCCTAAACAAGCCCAAAAAATGAATTTTCTTCGAAAAGTACAATCGCTACCAACCCTTCTCTCATGAGCCTATTTTAATCATTGACGAACTTTACCTTTTATTTTTGTAGGTGGCATCTTGGCTACTGAAGGACTTTGTGAAATAAATTTTAATTTACTGTAGAATTGTGTATTTCTTTTAAAGAAAATAGTTTGTTTTCCAATTAAAAGAGCTTCTCCTTCAATTAAACTGTACCTAGGCACATAAACAAAATTTTGTTGTGTTTTATATATGATATAGCGTAATTAAAATAAATAGTTACATTTTATTCTTCAAAATTATATGCTTCTTTGGTACTCGAACCCGAACTTCTCACTTTTCGGGCGAGAATCCCGTCCATTACAGCACAAAGAACTAAATTGTTGTGTTTGAATAACTTTTGTCTTATATTGTCTAAAAATTTCTTACACGTACAAAGTAGAGTTGTATAAGTTAACCCGAAAACCAAATGTTAACCCGGGGTTTACACATGTTTTATGCCTTGATATAACAACCTAAGCAATCGTAATTAATTTTAGTGGGATCCCCGTTTATATCGTAATGTAACATATTTATGAAGATGTTACAAATTCTTATTAGTTTATGTTTATACACTATTAAATAAATCACAGAGAACAAAAGTAAACGTTGTTTCAAAATTATAAATGTTTTTAAAAGATAACAATTTATACATCCTATCCTGTTTTCATCTCAGCGTCTTGTATTCATCACCGTGAAGCGTAATTTGGGAGCGTCGAAATGGAATGACGTCATCGCAGCAAAACGTCATTGTCTCTGGAGGATACTTGCTGTCCACAATGTGTCTGTTGTCAGAATGTCATGCCGCACTAATACCCAGGCTTATCAAGTTTATCACATTATGTATGGAATGTATTAAAATTAACTTTCCTACCTTCGATTTGATATAAAATTTCTACAATGGAAACACAAATTTCATACGTGTTTGAAGAGTTTATAAACTACTAATTACGCAACTACTAATTATCTATTAAAAAGTGGTATTAATGTAATATATATACATTAATAAAATTCGTATCAATAGCAATAGTGTAAAATGATTTTTCAATAAACATTGGATCACAAAAACTACTTGCTCCGTACGCATATGTGACAGATACGGCCAAATACAAAATAATTGAATCGTAAAAATTAAGGGCTCTGCGGTTTATTGGTAGTACACTCACGCGGCAAATGAGAGATCTGGGTTCGATTCCCAGCGGAGCAAAATTTTTTGTGATTCAATGTTTTTTGAAAAATTATATATATATATATATATATATATATATATATATATATATATATACATATATATAATATATATATATTCATAATTTTCAGAAATTTATATTAGTCAGTGTGTAATAAAGATATTCCACTCAATGTCATTCATATTCCACACCATTTATATCCACTCAAGATATAAATTAATAATGAATACATCTGTGTACATAATTAATGCTTCAATGTCAAATCTTAAAGTTTTAATTAATACAAAATTAAGTTAGTTGAGTTCATTTTACTACCACTGGTTGTGATGAGATTTTTACGCTCCTGTCCACTGACACAGCCCAGCTGTGTTGCCCCAACAAGATAAATTTATATGGGAAAATATGTACCCTCTATGAACTCCAAAGAAGATGCTCTATATACAACGATTAAAGATGAAGAGCGACTTAGCATGTTATTTATTATGTGTGGCAGTTGAGTTTTAAGCGTCTTCACCTTTGGGGCTGGGTTCATACCTTGGTTTGGATATGCCGTTTTCATGCACAAGTATTTATCTGAGCTTAGACAGGATTATTGTGGTGAACAGGATGTGTGGTTTTTAGCCTATTTCAGATAAATCATTAAAGGGTGTTATCTGTGGTTTGAGAGACCGGTTTCTTTTATAGCTTTTAGTCAACGAGACGAAACCCTGTTGAAAATTACAGAAAAGGTTCTTACGAAGTTTAATGGAACCCTGGATTACACTAGGCTTACACTCACAAAACGGCTGTTTCCAATACGAACCGGAGAGACGGTTTTCTGTAAATTATCAAATCGGTGTAATTAAAGATTGCTATATTTTTCGTGTATTATTACCTTGATATGTTATTCGTTTGTTGTTTGTTCTGTTGCCTTTGATTGTGGTGCTATAATGTTACGTTCAAACAGAGTTCTGCATTAGTTAGGTTGTGTAATTGCATCGGATGCCAGTTAGGCTTTCAACACCATTTAAAAACTAACTTTTAGATAGTTTTCTATTTCATCTACATAATTGATCATTAATGGATGGCCAAACCACCCGTCGTGGTTGAGAGCAAATATATTTCGTTTGAAAACACCGATAATAAAAAACGGTGAAGTTTGATTTTGAAAGTGGTTGTTTTTTGCCCCTTCAGTTTGTGGTATCTGCCTTCTCTAGGTGCCGCGCTACCTGTTGCCACTACGATCTGTGGAATGCGACAACACCCATGACCTTCCAAGGTCGTCTGTTTGCTCCCCCTCCCCACTACCCCTCACGTCCACATTGTTGGTTCTATTCACTACTCGTTTTTACACCTGAAAGCCGATACCGTTGGGTCCTCTTTCAATCAATGTTTACAATATGTAAAACACAATTTCTAAAGGAACCATTAGTCTGTTTTTTAACGCTTCCTAAAAGGGTTCCTTTGAATAGATCCCGCTCCCAGCACCGATACGCGGCCGTCGGAATATAACCTAGAAGACGTTTCCGAATCTCCTGAAAGGGACTAGTCAGTTTCATTATTTATACAATCAGTATATCTCAGGTCTTTTAGATATTAATACAATTTGATATCTTAAAACATATAAAGCACATTGTTATTGTTAAAAATTCCTTTACTAATTTCAAAATACTATTTGCATAATATTATTTTCCATCCAAAACTTGTATTGAGGAGTGCACTAATTAATTTACAATATCTTTAATTCTGCGTAAAACGTTATTGTGTAGTATTATAACTTGGTCAAAAATTAAAAATGTATTAACTATTTTTAAACAGGAGTACACTGGAAGAGACGATATTGACCAAGTTTGCTGCCATCGCCTGACTAGTTATGAAACACGTATAACATTATTGTAAAATATGAGTACATTGTGATTCTGTTACAGTCTATAGCCCCTAGCGATTTGTATAAGCTTCAGCAGTGTGACGCCGGGTGAGCTGTAGTGTTATCGAACTATAAAATTGTTATGATAGAATATCACTTTACTGTAACATGTGAGTATGTGGTCACTACAGTTAACAGCCACAGGCGGTTAAGTCCAACTTCTACAGAGTGGCGCTAGGTGAGCGGTAGTGTTATCGAACTATAAAGCTGTTACGATAGAGTATCACATTTCTGTAACATACGAGTATGTGGTGACTACAGTTAACAGCTACAGGCAATTTTGTCCAACTTCTGCAGCGTGACGCTAGGTGAGCGGTAGTGTTATCGAACTATAAAGCTGTTACGATAGAGTATCACATTTCTGTAACATATGAGTATGTGGTGACTACAGTTAACAGCTACAGGCAGTTTTGTCTAACTTCTACAGCGTGACGCTAGGTGAGCGGTAGTGTTATCGAACTATAAAGCTGTTATGATAGAGTATCACATTACTGTAACATATGAGTATGTGGTGACTACAGTTAACAGCTACAGGCAGTTTTGTCTAACTTCTACAGCGTGACGCTAGATGAGCGGTAGTGTTATCGAACTATAAAGCTGTTATGATAGAGTATCACATTTCTGTAACATATGAGTATGTGGTGACTACAGTTAACAGCTACAGGCAATTTTGTCTAACTTCTAAAGCGTGACGCTAGGTGAGCGGTAGTGTTATCGAACTATAAAGCTGTTATGATAGAGTATCACATTTCTGTAACATATGAGTATGTAGTGACTACAGTTAACAGCTACAGGCAATTTTTTCCAACTTCTACAGCGTGACGCTGGGTGAGCGGTAGTGTTATCGAACTATAAAGTTGTTATGATAGAGTATCACATTACTGTAACATATGAGTATGTGGTGACTACAGTTAACAGCTACAGGCAATTTTGTCCAACTTCTACAGCGTGACGCTAGGTGAGCGGTAGTGTTATCGAACTATAAAGTTGTTATGATAGAATATCACTTTACTGTAACATATGAGTATGTGGTGACTACAGTTAACAGCTACAGACAATTTTGACCAACTTCTACAGCGTGACGCCGGGTGAGCGGTAGTGTTATCGAACTATAAAGCTGGTTATGATAGAGTATCACATTACTGTAACATATGAGTATGTGGTGACTACAGTTAACAGCTACAGGCAATTTTGTCCAACTTCTACAGCGTGACGCTAGGTGAGCGGTAGTGTTATCGAACTATAAAGTTGTTATGATAGAATATCACTTTACTGTAACATATGAGTATGTGGTGACTACAGTTAACAGCTACAGGCAATTTTGTCCAACTTCTACAGCGTGACGCTAGGTGAGCGGTAGTGTTATCGAACTATAAAGTTGTTATGATAGAATATCACTTTACTGTAACATATGAGTATGTGGTGACTACAGTTAACAGCTACAGACAATTTTGACCAACTTCTACAGCGTGACGCCGGGTGAGCGGTAGTGTTATCGAACTATAAAGCTGGTTATGATAGAGTATCACATTACTGTAACATATGAGTATGTGGTGACTACAGTTAACAGCTACAGGCAGTTATGTCTAACTTCTACAGCGTGACGCTGGGTGAGCGGTAGTGTTATCGAACTATGAAGCTGGTTATGATAGAGTATCACATTACTGTAACATATGAGTATGTGGTGACTACAGTTAACAGCTACAGGCAGTTTTGTCCAACTTCTACAGCGTGACGCTGGGTGAGCGGTAGTATGATAGGAGTATAAAGCTGTTATGATAGAGTATCACATTTCTGTAACATATGAGTATGTGGTGACTACAGTTAACAGCCACAGGCAATTTTGTCTAACTTCTACAGCGTGGCGCTAGGTGAGCGGTAGTGTTATCGAACTATGAAGCTGGTTATGATAGAGTATCACATTTCTGTAACATATGAGTATGTGGTGACTACAGTTAACAGCTACAGGCAATTTTGTCTAACTTCTACAGCGTGGCGCTAGGTGAGCGGTAGTGTTATCGAACTATGAAGCTGGTTATGATAGAGTATCACATTTCTGTAACATATGAGTATGTGGTGACTACAGTTAACAGCTACAGGCAGTTTTGTCCAACTTCTACAGCGTGACGCTGGGTGAGCGGTAGTGTTATCGAACTATGAAGCTGTTATGATAGAGTATCACATTTCTGTAACATATGAGTATGTGGTGACTACAGTTAACAGCTACAGGCAATTTTGTCTAACTTCTACAGCGTGGCGCTAGGTGAGCGGTAGTGTTATCGAACTATGAAGCTGGTTATGATAGAGTATCACATTTCTGTAACATATGAGTATGTGGTGACTACAGTTAACAGCTACAGGCAGTTTTGTCCAACTTCTACAGCGTGACGCCGGGTGAGCGGTAGTGTTATCGAACTATGAAGCTGTTATGATAGAGTATCACATTTCTGTAACATATGAATATGTGGTGACTACAGTTAACAGCTACAGGCAAGTTTGTCTAACTTCTACAGCGTGACGCTAGGTGAGCGGTAGTGTTATCGAACTATGAAGCTGTTATGATAGAGTATCACATTTCTGTAACATATGAATATGTGGTGACTACAGTTAACAGCTACAGGCAATTTTGTCTAATTTCTACAGCGTGGCGCTAGGTGAGCGGTAGTGTTATCGAACTATGAAGCTGGTTATGATAGAGTATCACATTTCTGTAACATATGAATATGTGGTGACTACAGTTAACAGCTACAGGCAAGTTTGTCTAACTTCTACAGCGTGACGCTAGGTGAGCGGTAGTGTTATCGAACTATGAAGCTGTTATGATAGAGTATCACATTTCTGTAACATATGAGTATGTGGTGACTACAGTTAACAGCTACAGGCAATTTTGTCTAATTTCTACAGCGTGGCGCTAGGTGAGCGGTAGTGTTATCGAACTATGAAGCTGGTTATGATAGAGTATCACATTTCTGTAACATATGAGTATGTAGTGACTACAGTTAACAGCTACAGGCAGTTTTGTCTACCTTCTACAGCGTGACGCCTGGTGAGCGGTAGTGTTATCGAACTATAAAGCTGTTATGATAGAGTATCACATTTCTGTAACATATGGGTATGTGGTGACTACAGTTAACAGCCACAGGCGGTTATGTCCAACTTCTATAGCGTGACGCCGGGTGAGCGGTAGTGTTATCGAACTATAAAGCTGTTATGATAGAGTATCACATTTCTGTAACATATGAGTATGTGGTGACTACAGTTAACAGCTACAGGCAGTTATGTCTAACTTCTACAGCGTGACGCCGGGTGAGCGGTAGTGTTATCGAACTATAAAGCTGTTATGATAGAGTATCACATTTCTGTAACATATGAGGATGTGGTGACTACAGTTAACAGCTACAGGCAATTTTGTACAACTTCTACAGCGTGACGCCGGGTGAGCGGTAGTGTTATCGAACTATAAAGCTGTTATGATAGAGTATCACATTACTGTAACATATGAGTATGTGGTGACTCTGTAACATTTTAAAGCCTTGGGCTGGTGGCCAACAAAACGAACTGATAATACCGCTACTGCATACAGAGCCTGGCTCAATGAATCGGATACGAATCAGTTTGGTTAGTTTCTTTTTATTTTCTCTTCCTGGAACCATTAATTACCCAACCTCTGTTACAATAAGTGGAGTTTATTGGTTATTTATTTATTTGTCGTTTTGAGATCAATTTGAACTTCTTACCCAATGAAGTACAGCATTTATAATTATACATATTGGAAAATGCTCCTATGAAATAACCTCGAAATCGAACCCAGCAGCTTAATCACTTATGTTCAAAGATGATATAAGAAAATCGTGTTATAAACATGACCTCAATTATAAATCTGATGCTGTCGCGGACTATAATATGGAGTCCATATCCGTTTGAGAAGATTCATAATCTGTCATAAGAGACATAGAGACTGCAAAATAAAGTGTAATCTAGATAAAGATGTGCTCTCTCTCTCTGGTGCATAATTCTACTGCACTACAATGTTTTGACACGACTCCAAATCTATTTATTTATACGCAGTTCTATTTAGATGATATCCGCAGTTTCATAAAAAACGCTTTCTAAAGGAATAAAACTTTTTTTCTGAGTATATTTCTGAAAATACACCTGGTTAATATTATCTAAACATTGCTCCTAAACAAATTCTTGAGGTATACTGGACACATCGGGGACTTAATTAGACGAATATAATAGTAATGGGTAAATTTTAGAACTTAAATTCAATTACGTACGTATGATTAGAAGGGTTGATTCATTGCAAATGTTGAGTTCAGCTCCTTTTCATCTTCCAGTTATGGTGCAACGTCTGAAATGTACGTAAATTAAGCAGTTTCCATTTGTGTTATTAAACTATTTTATTCGTATTTTTTATCGTATTATTCTCGCCTCGTAGCTCGGAATCGGTAGCAAAATTAAACCTGGCACACAGGATATCCTAAAAATCTCATCCACAAGCTATGTTATCTGTGGTCGACCCAGAGACTTCGGAATTTTATCACTCTTCATCTTTTGTGAAGACTTTAAAAATAAGGTGGTACACAATATAGACAATGTTAAGAATCTCTTAATCGCACTAAGCTTCTGGAAAAGTAAGTTTTGTTAACAGTATTTTATATGACTTGGATGTTTATACGAGTTCTTCTCGTAAGTTCTCTTACACCATCATAGACATAATATAGTGGAAATTAGAATTTATCTTTGTTCAAACAAGGCCTATTTTAGATGTAATCGTTCAAAGTGGGATAAGGTCATTTGTCGTTGTTTTTCTAATCAAGATTTTTAATTTTTGAATTGCCCTTAGTCCAAATTTCAGGGTTGGGAAGTGCTTTTGAAATCCATGAGAAACATTTATAGGTAATGTTATTAAATATATCCAAGAAAACATTTGAACTTCTTAACCGCTCAAAAATTAAGGAGGTACGGACGGATTTGTGGGACACCCGATTAAGAAAAAATAGGCATTCTTCCACAATACCCAACGTGATGCGCTAACATCTATTTTGCAAAAAATATAATTCCAACTTTTTCAACAAATATTAACGGTATAGAAAAACGCTTATACTGATGTTGTAAAGTCATTTTTCTTTGATATGGAGAATGCAAACAATATTTGCTACAAATCTAATTGGATTTGTTTTTAAATTCTCGTTATTCATCTAACTGCATTATTCAAATATCATATTCGACATTTTCACAGAGAAATTAGGTTTTATATTGATTTATTGATTATATTAAATATAGTAAATTTAATAGTGCAAATTGAAATAAAGCAGATAAAATTGAAATTAATTTATAGAAACCTTTTATTTATTCCTTACTTAAGACATATAATATCAGTATCTGAATTAAAGGCTAGTTTAATTTTAGTGATTTCATTATGTGATTTCATATAGTAAATTTAATAGTACAAATTGAAATAAAACAGATAAAATTGAAATTAATTTATAGAAACCTTGTATTTATTCCTTACTTAAGACATATAATATCAGTACCTGAATTAAAGGCTAGTTTAATTTTAGTGATTTCATTATGTGCATTAGAGGGACTACTGTGTTCTGTTTACTTTAACAACATCTCGTTCCATTGGTATGTATGTTTCCTCTATATTTGTGTTATTAATAGCTGTAACTATGAGAGTGTAACTATGAGTGATTCGTTATTATATCGTAAATGTTATTGTTAATGTCCCAACCATATTAACATTTTACGGTGGGAATTGAGTGTTCATAATCTAGAGGAAGTAGTTCACGTTTTGTAAGCTATTTGGTACTTAAATAACGATTATTATTGTATATAGCTCACTATTAGGTTTCAATTAGGCAATATAAATAATTTAAACAAATATCAATGCAATTGAATACTTCATTTTTATCAATGATAAATCTTTCTCATTTGGCAACGATAAAAATATTATTGAGTAATGTGATTGTTATTATTTGGAAGTTTTTTTTTAATTGTGTGTATAATCCAATTACAAGTAACCGGGCCACGTTTTTAGTACAAGGAGCCTTGTTATATTGATCATACGACAACCGACTATTGTTAAGAATAAGGTACAATACATTTTACTCTAACAACCTTAAAATATTATTATCAATTGTTTCTAAAGCTGATAGTTTATACCCAATTGAGGGTTTTCAGGCTTTAAATGTATATATTGTATTTTTCAGATTTAACTTGAAATTCCTCTTAAATTAATAATCTACATAATAATACTCGGTAACTAAAATAAGTCCTTTCTTGGACATAACAAAAAAAAACAAGTACATAGCACCTTCAATGTAAATTATATACACTGTTTCCATTTCATTTCCATTTTTATATATGTCTTTTCGTACAGTATAGAAAATACCAAACTACTATGCGAAATTCCAATTTAAAACTTGGACGTAAACAATGATAAAATTCCGTCATCAGGTTTGTAGAAAGAAAGGAGAACGGATTGTAGACACTTCTAGTAATGTATATGTGTCACTGTTCTTCGTCAGAAAAGAATCTATCTTTAATTTGACATGTCATACACCCGACGTAAGCACTTTCATTATATTTCATTTGAATACTTTGGTATTCAGTATTTCTGAAGGAATAAAAAATCACTAATTTTCTTCGATAATACTCTATCTTGATACTATTATAAGTTATGTTATAGTCCAGTTGAATCTACTCAAACTAAGAGGGGTAACTTTGGATATAGTTATGTGTCCAAGCTCCATTAAAATCTTTGTAGATTTATATTATTTCTTTTCTTCCTCGTGTAATTTGATCTATCATTTAAATAATAGGGAATGTCTCGAAATAACATGATACAAAGAGTGATTTGTCAGTATTACTAATTTTGTTCGAGTTCAAATTGTAGGTTTACAATAAAATAACAGCTCTCCATACAAATTGTAAAATAAAATTATATTATAAAATATAAATTCAAAACATCGTTCAATCAAAACCCATTTATAAAGGTGGATGCTTAATAGAGCGTTTATGCATTGTAAGGAATAACTCATCTATTGAAAATTCTCGATTCACTCTAAAGAATAGTTCTTGAATAGATGTAAATCCTCTAATAAATGGTTTAATTCTTTGTACAGGTATCTTCTTTTCATTCAGTTAGAACCATTGTCTTTAATCCTTTACACCACAAGAATGCTTTCAGAACAATTCATAAATGTTGTACGGGGTAATTTTACCTCTTCAGAAAGATACCACTTTGTGTATTTCTTATTGAAAGTAATGATTAAATCTACCCAATGTTTTGACAGAAATTCTCTTTGCCACTGAACTTGTTTAAGGACTGCGCAATGAGCTTTGATTACAAACTAAATATTGATTCACATTTATTAGCCTCCCAAGTTGTATATTTTCTTATTTGTTATCCATTACAAACACAAATATGGAAACTTTAAATAGACGGCCGAGTTTAATCAGTTTCTAAGGATAGCATTGTGGTGGTGGTAAGTGGAAACAGAAACTGATTTAGAATGCAGCTCCATATACTTGGGCTTAAACGACGCAGGGCTTCTGCCAGAATATTCAAGCAGATGAACAGAGGAAGTGCGAGTATTACCCAAGTAGAGGGTGTGTACTGTGGGGGTGTTATACACACAGTCCCACCCCTACACTACTAGGCGCCCCATGCATTACGTAGCACTATATGTCGTCCCTACACCCTACATCAATACAATACATGATTACTGCCCTCAATACAAAATACAGTTAACGTGTGCTGGTAAAATTGCAATAAATTAAATGGCAATTATTGATCACGGTAAGGCTCAACTTCTATAGGACAAAACAAGATTGCAACGGCTATGATTTATTTAAAATTGGATAATTTGACAGTATATAATATTACGATTAATAAACGATTCCGACTCAAAGGTGACACAAGACCTTCGTGCGCTAAGAGAATAATAATCCTGCCTCCAAGTACACGCCGATGTACTGCAGTTACATGAATAGAGAGCTGGCTACATGGCAGGCAGCGGTTCCCATACATTGTCGGGGGAGAGCCTGTGAAGAACTTAATTAGTGAAAGGTCTGTAAAACTGTGAAGTCCAGTGAAAACCGCCCTTTCTTCTTTGTCTTGGAGTTGACTTCGGCGCAGCTCGATCATTTATCTACCACGGCATGAATGGCCATAGAAATGCTGCGATTGAATTCTGATACCATTAGTCGATCGAGGGTTCAGTCGAGGTTGTAATGAATAATGCATTCTGCTTTATCTAGAAAGGGAAATTTTCAATTACTGTCGTATCGTATTAAATTCTGTTCATGAGTAAATCTAAGATACATTATCCTAATTTTGAAATAAATCTCTAGACTGAGAGTTTCTTATGGATTTGACTATTGCTTCTATAAAGTGGTATTGGTTGAAGTACGTGTCTGTTGCTTATAACAGAATGTTTCGGTGTTTAATAATTTTGAGTTGACAAATCAGTTCAAGCCAAAAACATCTTTTTCGTTTTGTGATACAACCCCAGATCACGTTTTCCCCTTTGCATTACCACTTAAAAGACCTACATACAGTGATCAATTCTCTGGACACGGCGACGGTTTTATCATCTATTAATATTACACGTTACATATTCAATTCGTCACTTGTATAAAGTCAAGTGTATAAAGCTGCTCCGTTAACAGCTATCAATATAAAAATAATCCTTAAAATGAAAATTTTATATAAACTTTATTATTGTTAGAAACGAAAAATAATAAACATATTCTGCGATAACTTAATGTAGCATTGAACTCAATAGCACGCGTTAAGGTAAGTTTTATAATTTGTTACTATTTAAAATGTGGTTGTAAGGAAATCCCACGTAATTACTTGTACCTAGCAGCTAGTATCTTAGTTGGTTGAGCGTAAGCGAAGCCTATCGCTCGAGTTGCTTCACTTTATGTACTTAAAATTCTGTTCGTACCTCCATGGAAACATTTTAGCATGATATCTAAATCTTTAAGATGTCTATATAGGTACCATACAGTTTGACAGTTCATACGTATTGATTGAGCAATCACGTAAGCATCCGTAAAATATTTCGAGAAAGGTGTGCCCCCTGTAGACGTAAGAATTGACTTAAAACAATATATACTCGTATATAAGAATGAGTTCTATAATTCAGCATGTTCATCCATGGCATTTAGCTATAACTCAGTATGCTGGAAAACGTTCTCTCCTCTCTGCCTGGCGGCTGTAATCTTTTATTCTTCCCTACCTGATTATCTTCCTCTTAGTCCACAGGGTACTTAAAAAATGAAATAAGCTATATACTTGGATGGTGCTGGCAGCTTCAGGGAAGCCTGTTGCGCGGCCGTAGTCTGGTGTACTTCTATCTTGTGTAGTGTATATTTTATACAATAATTTGTCAGTATTGTATTCAGTGTTTATAACTGTATAGCACTACCTAAAATTATGAAATATTTTATAGACTATTATTAATCAATTTCTCGTCGTTATAAATGTCGCTGCACCGATGATTCATCAACAGACAATACACTATGAGCGATTGCATTCAGGGTCGGGAATAATTACTCATCAAAATTGAACCGACTGCGTCACGTCAGATACTGACAGGCGCGAGGTGTAATCATTTCATAGCCTGATCCTGTTCCATTATACAACTCTAGTGTTTATTGCGCATCAAATTGTTTTCTGGTTTAGTACATTCACACCGATATTAGAGCTCTCCTTCGGATTCCCAAACCCGTGTAATGTAATGTGTATCGCATAAAACACAGATCGCATTGTCACGTTTCAATGCGGGTAAATATTTAACGTGCTTTAAATTTCAATTGGTTGGTTTTGGAGATGACCTTTAAATGTTTATATTAATATGTTCGCTTACGTGATAGCAATAACCGTGGCCTAACTACACAACAGCGTGCAGACAGGTTTCAGTTCCTTTTTCATAAGGTTGCTACAGTTCAATCACGCATATAGGAAAACCTTTTAAATGTTCTAATAAATGAGTTTTATGTAAGGATTACTTATGCATTACTATATACATCATAATAATCATATAAAATTATATTGCCTTAACTTTTTAATTATATTGTTTATCTTTAAGAACTAAATAATATCATTAAAAATAATAATAAAAACAGCACAAACTGTAGATTTCACAGATATGACTTTTATAGCCACTTATCGTAAAGTGAATACGAACAAGCCGATATTCCGTAATCTCCGTGATGCACTTGCCCAGGTAACGTTATAGTGATTTTGTGAATGTGAACCGAAAGGACCATGCTGGACAAGCCGATATTCTGTATTCCGTAATCTCCGCGATGCACTTGCCCAGGTAACGTTATAGTGGTTTGGTGAATGTGAACCGAAAGGACCATGCTGGACAATCCGACATTCCGCAATCTCCTTGATGCACTTGCCCAGGTAACGTTATAGTGGTTTGGTGAATGTGAACCGAAAGGGCCATGCTGGACAATTCGATATTCCGCAATCTACGCGATGCACTTGCCCAGGTAACGTTATAGTGATTTGGTGAATGTGAACCGAAAGGACCATGCTGGACAAGCCGATATTCCGCAATCTACGCGATGCACTTGCCCAGGTAACGTTATAGTGATTTGGTGAATGTGAACCGAAAGGGCCATGCTGGACAAGCCGATATTTCTGTAATCTCCTTGATGCACTTGCCCAGGTAACGTTATAGTGATTTGGTGAATGTGTACCGAAAGGACCATGCTGGACAAGCCGATATTCCGTAATCTACGCGATGCACTTGCCAAGGTAACGTTATAGTGATTTGGTGAATGTGAACCGAAAGGGCCATGCTGGACAAGCCGATATTCCGTAATCTCCGTGATGCACTTACCCGGGTAACGTTTTAGTGATTCGGTGAATGTGAACCGAAAGGGCCATGCTGGACAAGCCTATATTCTGTAATCTCTGTGATCCGGGTAACGTTATAGTGATTTGGTGAATGAGAACCGAAAGGGCCATGCTGGACAAGCCGATATTCCGTAATCTACGCGATGCACTTGCCCAGGTAACGTTATAGTGATTTGGTGAATGTGAACCGAAAGGGCCATGCTGGACAAGCCGATATTCCGTAATCTCCGTGATGCACTTACCCGGGTAACGTTTTAGTGATTCGGTGAACGTGAACCGAAAGGGCCATGCTGGACAAGCCGATATTCTGTAATCTCTGTGATCCGGGTAACGTTATAGTGATTTGGTGAATGTGTACCGAAAGGGCCATGCTGGACAAGCCGATATTCCGTAATCTCCGTGATGCACTTGCCCGGGTAACGTTATAGTGATTTGGTGAATGTGAACCGAAAGGGCCATGCTGGACAAGCCGATATTCTGTAATCTCTGTGATCCGGGTAACGTTATAGTGATTTGGTGAATGTGTACCGAAGGGACCATGGTGGACAAGCCGATATTCCGTAATCTCCGTGATGCACTTGCCCGGGTAACGATTAGTAATTTGGTGAATGTGAACCGAAAGGGCCATGCTGGACAAGCCGATATTCTGTAATCTCTGTGATCCGGGTAACGTTATAGTGATTTGGTGAATGTGTACCGAAGGGACCATGGTGGACAAGCCGATATTCCGTAATCTCCGTGATGCACTTGCCCAGGTAACGTTATAGTGATTTGGTGAATGTGAACCGAAAGGGCCATGCTGGACAAGCCGATATTCTGTAATCTCTGTGATCCGGGTAACGTTATAGTGATTTGGTGAATGTGTACCGAAGGAGCCATGGTGGACAAGCCGATATTCTGTAATCTCTGTAATCCTGGTAACGTTATAGTGATTTGGTGAATGTGAACCGAAAGGGCCATGCTGGACAAGCCGATATTCCGTAATCTCTGTATCGGGTAACGTTATAGTGATTTGGTGAATGTGTACCGAAAGGGGCCATGGTGGACAAGCCGATATTCCGTAATCTACGCGATGCACATGCCCAGGTAACGTTATAGTGATTTGGTGAATGTGAACCGAAAGGGCCATGCTGGACAAGCCGATATTATGTAATCTCTGTATCGGGGTAACGTTATACTGATTTGGTGAATGTGTACCGAAGGGGCCATGGTGGACAAGCCGATATTCTGTAATCTCTGTAATCCGGGTAACGTTATAGTGATTTGGTGAATGTGGAACGGACCATGGTGGACAAGCCGATATTCTGTAATCCTGGTAACGTTATAGTGATTTGGTGAATGTGTACCGAAGGGGTCATGGTGGACAAGCCGATATTCCGTAATCTACGCGATGCACTTGCCAAGGTAACGTTATATTGATTTGGTGAATGTGAACCGAAAGGGCCATACTGGACAAGCCGATATTCCGTAATCTCCGTGATGCACTTACCCGGGTAACGTTTTAGTGAATTGGTGAATGTGAACCGAAAGGGCCATGCTGGACAAGCCTATATTCTGTAATCTCTGTGATCCGGGTAACGTTATAGTGATTTGGTGAATGAGAACCGAAAGGGTCATGCTGGACAAGCCGATATTCCGTAATCTACGCGATGCACTTGCCCAGGTAACGTTATAGTGATTTGGTGAATGTGAACCGAAAGGGCCATGCTGGACAAGCCGATATTCTGTAATCTCTGTGATCCGGGTAACGTTATAGTGATTTGGTGAATGTGTACCGAAGGGACCATGGTGGACAAGCCGATATTCCGTAATCTCCGTGATGCACTTGCCCGGGTAACGATTAGTAATTTGGTGAATGTGAACCGAAAGGGCCATGCTGGACAAGCCGATATTCCGTAATCTACGCGATGCACTTGCCCAGGTAACGTTATAGTGATTTGGTGAATGTGAACCGAAAGGGCCATTCTGGACAAGCCGATATTCTGTAATCTCTGTGATCCGGGTAACGTTATAGTGATTTGGTGAATGTGTACCGAAGGGGCCAAGGTGGACAAGCCGATATTCTGTAATCTCTGTAATCCGGGTAACGTTATAGTGATTTGGTGAATGTGTACCAAAGGGACCATGGTGGACAAGCCGATATTCCGTAATCTCCGTGTAACCGGGTAACGATGTGTAATGTGATGTAACGTTATAGTGATTTGGTGAATGTGTACCGTAGGGCCATGGTGGACAAGCCGATATTCTGTAATCTCTGTAATCCGGGTAACGTTATAGTGATTTGGTGAATGTGAACCGAAAGGACCATGCTGGACAAGCCGATATTCCGTAATCTACGCGATGCACTTGCCCGGGTAACGTTATAGTGATTTGGTGAATGTGTGAACCGAAAGGGCCATGCTGGACAAGCCGATATTCTGTAATCTCTGTAATCCGGGTAACGTTATAGTGATTTGGTGAATGTGTACCGAAAGGGACCATGGTGGACAAGCCGATATTCCGTAATCTCCGTGATGCACTTGCCCAGGTAACGATTAGTAATTTGGTGAATGTGAACCGAAAGGGCCATGCTGGACAAGCCGATATTCTGTAATCTCTGTGATCCGGGTAACGTTATAGTGATTTGGTGAATGTGTACCGAAGGGACCATGGTGGACAAGCCGATATTCCGTAATCTCCGTGATGCACTTGCCCGGGTAACGATTGGTAATTTGGTGAATGTGAACCGAAAGGGCCATGCTGGACAAGCCGATATTCCGTAATCTACGCGATGCACATGCCCAGGTAACGTTATAGTGATTTGGTGAATGTGAACCGAAAGGGCCATGCTGGACAAGCCGATATTCTGTAATCTCTGTAATCCGGGTAACGTTATAGTGATTTGGTGAATGTGTACCGAACGGACCATGGTGGACAAGCCGATATTCTGTAATCCGGGTAACGTTATAGTGATTTGGTGAATGTGTACCGAAGGGGCCATGGTGGACAAGCCGATATTCCGTAATCTCCGTGATGCACTTGCCCGGGTAACGGATCCCCCCTATTGTTTGGTAATCTGAACAGGATACGTTGACCTTACACAATGGTGTCCTGACCTGCCTCTGTACCGGCTGGCTCGGACCGTCCGTTGGGATACCATTCCCGCCTAAATTCTGCTATTTATGTTTTCCTTCTGCAATATCGTATAAACATATTGTGTTGTTTTCGGACAATAGAAATATTTCAAATAATCTTGCACATACATATTTTGTTCACTACTTTGCATATTTTTTCACTTGTGTTTGTCAATAAACATTGCTGTAATTGGGACACATTGATTTTATCTTATATTAAAACTGTACAAATCCGTAAACTTTACTTCTTTTATTTTTATCGTAGAATTATTGGAGATCTCTCATTTTAAAAATATGACTAACATTGAATCAAAAGATTTAGACACTGTATAAGGAATTATTTCACTTCATATTATAAAAATTAAAAACATATACGCGGTAGAAAATTAATTTCAAAGTTGTTTAAGTGCTTATTCATCATATCTTTAAAATCAGGCTCGATAATCACCTCTTATATAGTAGTAAATTATTTTGTATTCATTATATAAATGGTGAATCGTTTTTGAAATGAGAGTGTGTGGCATTATTGTAAAAAGTATATTGACATTGTGCTGTTGGTTACCACTATGTTGAAGGTCATATTTGGATAATTAAGAATGCTTGGTTAACCAAGTAGTGGTGGGGGTATTTTGAAATCCAGCTAACAGAACAATTATTTTTATGTAATTTTTACATCACACACATGATTGATAATTAAAGGCTATAAATATAATTGCCTTAAGTAATTATTATTTAAAATTTCAATTTTGTAAATTAAACTATACAAAAACTGAATGTTTTTAAATGAAAAAAGTTATTTCGTGAATCCATAGTACATTCACATACATAATTTTTATACCGGCACATTGTACCGGTATTTTCAGCCGCTTTGCTTTGAGCCTGATTTCAAAATTGCCTAAAATTACTATAAATTAATATTGTAATTCCTTTTGGGGCAATCAAAGAGTTCTTTTTTATTTTCCTATTTTCAAAAGGAGTTATATTAATGGACTGGAACTCAACATTTTGTAAAAATTAGCACAACCAAAAGCGTGTTGATCTGTGGGCGTGCGACCTGTCGGTGCGGTCAACCGGTGACGTCACTCTTCAGGTTTGGAGAAGAGAGGTCGAGACTGGAGAGTCCTTGACTGGTGGAGGAGTTGGCATTGTTGTTGTACCGGACCCGGACCTCGCGGTAGCAGACAAATAATGTGCCGTATTGGCGAACTTTCGCGTTCACGTCACCCCGTTGTTTACCGACTAGATTGCGGCGACCCGACCCTCTGTGATTGAGTCCATATTTGTTGAGCAGATGATTTGGAGAGGTAACATTCCTTTTGAAAGCTGATTTCTTCAGTCCTTTTTGATTGAGTCCTTTTTGGTTCTTGACCAACTTCTATAGCTGTAGGAACGTGCTCTTTTAATCAGTCTTACTTTGTTAAATAAATTTAACCTAGCGATTAAACTTAATTAAAATCTTCTTTTGGACATTATTGTTTTATTGTAAATTGTAAATTTTTAGATATTTGGTAAGTTACTTAAAGCATAAGTTACTTATTGAATTGAAGAACAGTAAATGTAGTAGATAGTATTTTGTTGAAAAATGGACTGTCGTTCCATCAATCATTTTAGATTATGGACACTTCTTTATAAAACTTTTCGAGTTATTCCTTGTTCCTGAGAAAGTCTCTCTGTGGAGTGGCAATAAAAAATCCTTTTAGCTTTATCTTGGTTGGTTTAATAACACTTAAGAGAATGTTTATAAATCAGACATAAATTTACTTGTTTTGTCCGATTGCTGTTTGACTTAATTTTTA
Source organism: Homalodisca vitripennis (assembly GCF_021130785.1). Classification (NCBI taxonomy): domain Eukaryota; kingdom Metazoa; phylum Arthropoda; class Insecta; order Hemiptera; family Cicadellidae; genus Homalodisca; species Homalodisca vitripennis. Next base: position 178,852,953 of record NC_060210.1, read on the forward strand.
GATCCAATTAACACCACTTGCTTAGTTTTGAAATGAATTTTTATTGATTTTTATTCAAACTTTCATAATATAATTCGAATATCCACTTAGATCAATTTTAAATATTAAGGCTATTATTATTGTTTCTTAAACAGTTAAAGAATTACTGATAAAGATGATTTTAGAATAATAGAACAATGCCCTATGTAGTGCATCATTATGCTCAATTGTATTTACAAGTGTCTTGAAACATGTATTGTGAATATGTTAGCACGGGTATGATTGAAATTGATGGGAATATACAGTAACCTTTTATATCTTAATTGCATGTAAAATATAATTAATAAGAATATTATATAGTCTTGACGATATAAAAAGTTCAGATACCTGACACATTTTCCAGGTTCTTTAATGTTATATAACTAAGCAAGATAACTTAAAGGCGACATAAAAGTATTTCTAAATGTGACAAGCTGAATTCTGTGTTCTAGTACCCGTCGTGTAGCTTGGCAACTGTCATGACATTGAGAAACTCATCTTCCATTGTTACTGTAATAATAATACTATCCATAGTCTTCCACACGCCCTACATATTAGAAACCTCTCGTTTATAGTACAAAAAGAAACATTAAGGGTTGAATTGGATCGATAAATAACCTATTTAATAAACGTTAATAAAAAACCTTAGGTCAATACTGAACCCATTATTATGTAAGACCGACATAACCGATATGGATCTCGGTGTCCAAACAAAGAATGCTCGAGGTATCACCAATTAACCCTTGAATGGGCTTTTGTAGTCATTGTTTCAGGTTAAGGGACAGCCCACGGAGCAAATTCAATTGTCTAAGACCCAAACAACGCTTCCTTATTATGAAAATTGCCCTCCAATTATAACCCGAAAAGTATATAGAACGCTAAGAATGGATTAAGTTAGAAGAAAAATATGATGTGTCTTTTGGGTGTTATCATTTTCCTCTACGAATGTTTGGCTTATGATACTGTATTGCATTTGCTAAAGCCTTGTTTCTTGCAGGTAGTTCAGTTGGTTAAGGTGTACAAAATTGGGGTGCTGAATCTAGAATCTTTACATATATTTATGTATGTATAAATTATTTGTCTTCAAACACGAATGAAACACCAACTTTTTAACTTTTATATTCTATATATATATATATATACGAGTATATTGCATAGCTCTTGTTTACACAAGTTCGTAACAGTTAGCTTAATGTTTTTTTACATAGTTCAAGCATTAAATCTAAACTAATGTATAATACAGGATTTTGTATACATTGCAGTGTGTGCTGTTGGGATCTATTATTTCCTTGTAATGTATACATGTTTTTCGATAACATGTTTTTCTCGTTCATATATTCAAGAACGCCGTGCTTTCAAGTAGAACATTGTTTTAGTTGAGTTAGATTTCTTAAAAAAAGTGTTTATTTCGGATAAGTAAAGCCTTAGGTTTAATTATCTTAGTTTGGAGGACCTGGTTTTAAATCAAACTAAGTGAAAGTGTGATCCGTGCATAGTTGGTAAAGCTGTAACTGAGTTAATCTTAAGATTGATCGCATCTGTTGATGTTTTTGTTATATTTAAAATGCGCTATTTCTCAGACTTAATTCACATATATGTCCTCAAAATTAAGATATTTAAGTGGTTTAAAAATGTATTTACTTAGTGAAATTATATTTTTTCGTGCATACATAAATTTGAGAACATAGCTTAGAACATTATAATGGAGATCTAACCTACACACTGTTGTGGCCGTGAGCCGATTTTATTATACCTGAGTCTATAAACCGCACATTAAAAAGAAGAGCTGTGAAGAGCGCCTCTAGGCGGGGGAAGCTTGGTTAATTTCGCTCAACGAGTTGTAAGTATGCCAGCTAAATTAAACGGATAATTTGTAACGGGTATTGCGCGCCGGTTTCCATAGCAACAAGATTAGGACAGAACATGGCAAATTCACAGGCCGTTTATTATGCTGAATCGGATTTTCATGGAGTAAATTAACATATAATCAGGGTACAATTTGAATATCTGTAATAAAATGTATCATTACAAAAATTTGAAGATAAATTGAGAAGATATACGTAATTGATCCAAAAATATAACAGTGCTTAAAATATGCCAGTCAGTGCGAACGTTTTTAACCTTAATATTCATTTAGAGGTAATATAGTTGACGATATATACTGGCAATATTTGAGGAATTGAACATTATGAAATTATACTGACCCAATTTTTAATGTAAACGATCACTTAAAAGATCAATATTAATAAAAGATTATTATTTATGAATGCATCATTTCAGAGTAAAATATTATGAAATAAAACATTGGTGGATCTTGGAATAAGTGGGTACTTAAATACCAAATTTGAATTTTGTTTTTGTAACAATTAAATCACTATCTATGCGTACGAAACAATTTATTAGAATATCTCCAGCGCCTAAAATTATATTATTGTGTATTCATGTCGCTTTGAATGCACTTTCAATATATCGATCAGTGTACGTTCATGTTTAATTAATTTAATTATAATAGTACTTGGGCTTTCAGGCTATACAAAGCACATTTCGCAGATTGTGCATTAGTTTGAAAGGTAATAATATGTTGTCATCATTATTATTATTATTTAGAAAACGTTTGGTGTCTCAGAATGTGACAAAGTGTACTGTTTATCCGTAGTAAAATATTATTTAGAAATCTTACAAATATTTCTCAGTCACAAACAAATATAGTTTTTTAATTAACAGGCATCCTGTATCACTACAGAGTAGTATTAGTAAGATCAATTATGCAAATTGTTTAACAACATTACAAACACAATACTGTATAAATAAACATCCGAGAAAAGATTCCACAGGAAGTGGTGAGGAGCACTATGCAACATCATAAGAACAAACAATTCTTGGGCTGCAGGGAAGATCTCACTCTACAAAGTAAACGTTATTGAATGAACATTTTATTACAAACAATATTGCTCTCACTCTGTCCCTTCACTGCTGTCTTTTTGTTTCTTTAAAGCGGTGAAAAGTTTACCTGTTTACAAACAGATCACAGCATGGTAGCTCATATTCTACATTGTAAACGTTATTAAATGTATATTTTATTACTAATAATATTGCTCTCACTCTGTCCCTTCACTGCTGTCTTTTTGTTTCTTTAAAGCGGTGAAAAGTTTACCTGTTTACAAACAGATCACAGCATGGTAGCTAATATTCTACATTGTAAACGTTATTAAATGTATATTTTATTACTAATAATATTGCTCTCACTCTCCCCCTTCACTTATGTCTATGTGTTTGTTTTAAAGTGTGAAAAATTTACATGTTTACAAATAGAACATAGTTTTAATAGGAGTGTTAAATGTAGAGTACATAGACTAGAATTGAAAGCACGACTTATTTATATTCGAAACAGATAATAGTAGTGAAGTACTGCACACTTGACGCCGGTTGTTAAGATCAAGTTATGGAGTTTCGGATAAGATCATTCCAGACCTGTTTTCGTTTACTCAAGTAATTCCAACCTCTGAGGGTCATTGCCCCCGTATTGAGTCGATATCCCGAGGAAGCTTGAGGCCATAATGGAACTGAGAACGTCTAAAACTCGGTACTTACAAAAATATATATGTTTCTGGTTGGTGGTTAGTACCGTAGGCAGTGACAAATATATATGAGTGAGTATATACGTCCGGTTGATGGCTGTACTTTCCGTCTAGAGACCGTGGCTCCTGAAGGATTATAGTATCCCAGACCGCCCGTCCATTAGTTATATAAGGAGAGTGGTATGCGCTAGAACCACAAAAAATAAATGTTATAACCACTAAGTAATCTATTGACTGTCGAGTAAAATTAGTCCTAACTGATAACATTCACAAGTTGTTACTTAAACGAATGTCATCGGTTCGAATCTCGAAAAATTCAAAAGCATGCATAGGTGAAATGATACATCGATTTTAAGCTTGTTTTTGGTGCCTAAAATTTGCTCTACGACGTTTTTATCAGTTTCAAAATTGCAGCCTAAAATATTCAAAATTAGGGAGGGTTTCTGTTATCTTCTGAATGAAAATTAGGATTCCTTTATCATTCGCTTCGGTTATTTATTATTCTCGGATTAGAAACATGTTTAGGTAGCATACAGCTTCCCATGTCATATGTTGAAAATATATAATTTCGATTAACTAATAAACCTCAAAAGCAACGATAGGCCGTGTCGTATCTTGAATTAAAATGTATTTTATAGCAAAATAACTTGCAAATTTAATTATGATTAATTCTTATCTCCAACCATATCTCCATAAAAAAGTAATAGAATGCATGTAAACACGGAAGGAATGTGACAATAAATAACGTTGAACTTATGGTATAATAACATGGATATTTCCACAAATATTTAAAATAAGTTTTAATGTTTCATAAATGCTTTGTAGTTGGACTCATCTTCTTTTATTTGTCATGAAGATTACATATGTAATAAAATGATCTGTACTAACAAAACTAGTCATTAACATCGGCAACACCAATGTAACAACCCAACTCTCAGGGAAGTGAGTGTGCATACAATGGCAATAATTGTACATAGTTACATGGTTTGTGTTTAGTGCACTGACAAGTATTTCGGTTGTAATGCCATACCCACTGACAGTTATCAATGCTTCTTGTCGGTTCTAATGCCATAACCACTGACAATTATCAATGCTTCTTGTCGGTTCTAATGCCATAAACACTGAGAAGTATGAATGCTTCTTGTCGGTTGTAATGCCATACCCACTGAAAAGTATCAATGCTTCATGTCGGTTGTAATGCCATATCCACTGACAAGTATCAATTCTTCATGTCGGTTGCAATGCCATACCCACTGACAAGTATTAATGCTTCTTCTCGGTGGTTAGAGCTATACACACTGGGAAATACTTTTCTTTGGTTTGCCAGTCCGAAGTCCACACATGCGTTATGTATAATTACTCTTTGTAAGATGGATATCTATTGAGATTTATGTATACGTCAAGTCACTTTGACACATTCACTCGACGCCAGCCACACTGCCCCGCCTTTATCTGCCATCCTGTGTTTTCACGGTCTAGAAGGCCGTGCACCATTTATCCGGTTATCAGTGTGTAGCATCGACATCTAATTGAGGCGTGTGTTCGGCTTATGTCCCAGCCCCCACCACCGTCCGCCGCACCGCCATGCGGTACCGTGTCCTCGCCCGCGTCTAGCCTCTAGTCAGTCGGTGCCTTGCCGCGTGTCGGTAGAGCGCGATATGTTGTGTTCTCACCGCATGTTTCCCGTTATCAGTCTCAGTCGTGATGTGTTTGCTTCCTCCTGTAGGGATTTCTAAGCTTATCACTTGGTAAGTTATTTATTCAATTTTTTGTTTTATGTTTTGTTTTAATATGATCATGATTATGAATTATAACTGTTTTGTGTCTAACATACTGCAGTTCGTTCTTGCATCGTTTTTGAGTTAGGTTGTTGTTATATTCCTTTTTGTCAATGTTCACTTTTTGGGAAAACAAAGGTAAAGACATCATCCATTGAATGCTTGGATCTACGAAGAAGAGAAGCTCAGGTTCACAGATAATTCAAAGCGTTTATTGATTACCATGATAATGGGGTTCATAATACATTTGCCCCGTTTTCTTCATATGTTTTATTGAGACTTTTAAAACGATGTGCACAACTGAAGTTTTTCATGTCTCAGTACCCTCAAATACACTACTACTACTACTCCTCGCACCTCTTTGTATATCAAGGGTGTTATAATTATTTGGCCTCCATGTAAGAAAGACAACATATGTATATTAAATGTTAATATACTAGTTCAAACTATTTTTGTATCACGCCTATAATAGACAAGACATTTGACCTCTGAGATTTTAAGATCACTCAAGCATAGTCAATAAATAGGGGCGCCGTTTAGGGTATGACATGCATGCTGTATGTAGTTTGCACATCGAGGAGTGAGGGGTGAGGGCAACAGTTGTTGATGGCGTCAAACATCAAGAGGTTAGTGTCTCCAGTGTGGTATGTAGCTGTTGTCACTGCAGTTGTTTACTTAGCTGGTCGACCTGCACCAGCCAGCCATCCTACTCTCAGCGGAATTAAACACTAGTTTCCTCCACAACATGTTTGCGTGCCAATTATTCATATAATCCATGCCAATCACTAATGTTCAATCGTGATATTATTCCACAATAATCATATTTTTAAAATTGGTGGTAGTTAAACTAACTGTAATCACCAATTACATAAAAAGCTGATGGTTATGACATTGACGATATCAAGCTAAAAATAGAAAACATAACATTAATATGGTTCGTGGCATTAATATACAAATGGTTGACGATTATGTACCATATGCTTATGGTAACAATAGGCTCGACACAAAAACCTTAGACATTGCGTCCTTTTTATTAGTATTGTAATCAATTAAATGGTTATAATGAAGTTACGTGCACATAAAAATTTATGGGACCACGAAAGTGATTCACTAGTTTATAAAGTAAATACAACTTTAGAAATATACATTAAATTATATTAGGTAGGAATTTTTCGATTAGGCTATGCCAATACAAAGAATACTTTTATTAATCAAACCCTATAGAACAATATATGCATTGTGCGTTTTTGATAGTTTCTTACTTGGCGCGAACTATACACAGCTCTGCGGCGACTTGAGGGAGCCTTGGCCTAGAATCCAGCATTCCAAACCCCTCAAGTACAAAAGAGAGCTGAGCTTCCTTGATTGGCTTCAGGTAAGGGACCAGAGACGCCGGCATTCCTAGAAAACGACCCGCCGAGGTGTTGACAAAAGAGGAAACAAAAACTTACTCAAGTAATGAATGTCTCCTCACTTTCACATTGTTTTGCACTTACTTAAAGAAAGCAGTGAGTGCAATAAAAATGCCTACAGATTAGTTGCAGTTACTGTGTACATTATGATTATCATTATTAATATTTGCAGTTCCAAATACATTGGATTTCACTCGAAAATAGACTATTCTATGACAAAGATAAGCAAACTTGTTAATGTGTTTGATGAAGCGTAGTTATGATAACGCAATCGGTGTTCCTTTGCAGATAAATTTTCTTTTAATCAAATTAATATTTTATTAACAGTTCTTTAAAATGGTTTTATGTAAACACAGAATTATTCTACGATAAGTTAATGTCATTTTAAGTATCATTTACGATTACTTGTAACTTGTACTCAAGCTTAAAGAAAAATGTTTATTTTTGCAATCTGAATATTTTAGATAAAAAAAAATCACATTTCTATATTCAGCTATTTTTAATTATAGCCTGAGTTTATATTCCTTAAATTACATAGTACAGTATAATTCCTCGTGCAGTGGTTGTTTTCTAGGAAGTTATTTCAAAGGACTGTGGCTTAGATATTTTAAAAACTTAACAAAAAAAAAAAAACAAAACAAACAAACGGTTGAATCACGTAAGCTGTATTCTGTTCCTATGCAGTATCATGCCATTAGTTTTTCTGACTAATTTACTGGATTGGCGTAAGGAAACGTTAGTTGATTCGAAATATTAATTATGGTATATTGAAATTTCTAGTGAAAGTAACGCGAACTCTGAGGACACAGTTGGGTTCATGGAACGCAGTTTAGACTTAGTTGTAAACATGTTGTTTCGTCTCTTCAGTCAGCTACACATTCTCTGTCTGGCCTGAACTAATTTGGACTCACCCAACTTGACAAAATTCTATAAAAATATAAGTAACGACAACATGAAACACTTACAAAAGCGCTTGATATTTTTTGGAATTAAAAAATAATTTTATTGTATGGATAAAACTACCATAAACAGTTAACATATGTTTTAGCGTTGCAGTGTTAGATTCAAACGCGTGTGGTGTTTTATTACATAAATTCGTAAACTATGTAACGTATGAAACTTCGACAACTTCAGCACACGTTGTTTGCATTACTTGCAAAAGTACTACAATATTATTGCTTATGCTTATATTCTTGCTTATATATGGTATCGTACTCTAAACAAAAAGTAAATAAAACAACATTTGCTGGATACAGTAATACCTTTCAACAGCATCCTAATCATAGAGCACAATAATTTATTTACTTCATTACAATATCCCAATAACATATTATCCAGAGTCATAATATCATTAGTAATGTTGTTAATTTATTTTATGATTAAATCATTCAGTTCTAAATGTCAGTACTTACTATCTTAGTTATATGTTTACTTTATAAATGTTAAAGAACTAAACTAAATGCTCCCACGGAGTAAGTTCTAATTTTAACCCTTAATCTAATTTCAATCTATGGATGTACATTCGAAAGTAATTGTATGGGCCAAGAAAAGTTCACTTGAGAATGTAAGGGTTAAAACTATTTTTGAATTCGACATGTTACACAATTATTCCATGCCGAATGGTAACAAGCAATCCCCTAAATTTAAAATATTTCTACCATCTATTGTATACTACGAAATATTTACGATTGGTAGCAAACGTCAAGCACGTCTGTTAAATGAAGAATGGTAACAAGCAATCCCCTAAATTAAAAATATTTCTACCATCTATTGTATACTACGAAATATTTACGATTGGTAGCATCGTATACGCCAAGCACGTCTGTTAAATGAAGAATGGTAACAAGCAATCCCCTAAATTAAAAATATTTCTACCATCTATTGCATACTACGAAATATTTACGATTGGTAGCAAACGCCAAGCACGTCTGTTAAATGAAGAATGGTAACAAGCAATCCCCTAAATTTAAAATATTTCTACCATCTATTGTATACTACGAAATATTTACGATTGGTAGCATCGTATACGCCAAGCACGTCTGTTAAATGAAGAATGGTAACAAGCAATCCCCTAAATTAAAAAAAAATTTCTTCCATCTATTGTATACTACGAAATATTTACGATTGGTAGCATCGTATACGCCAAGCACGTCTGTTAAATGAAGAATGGTAACAAGCAATCCCCTAAATTTAAAATATTTCTGCCATCTATTGTATACTGCGAAATGTTTACGATTGGTAGCATCGTATACGCCTAGCACGACTGTTAAATGAAGAATGGTAACAAGCAATCCCCTAAATTTAAAATATTTCTACCATCTATTGTATACTGCGAAATATTTACGATTAGTAGCATCGTATACGCCAAGCACGACTGTTAAATGAAGAATGGTAACAAGCAATCCCTAAATTTAAAATATTTCTACCATCTATTGTATACTACGAAATATTTACGATTGGTAGCATCGTATACGCCAAGCACGTCTGTTAAATGAAGAATGGTAACAAGCAATCCCCTAAATTTAAAATATTTCTACCATCTATTGTATACTGCGAAATATTTACGATTGGTAGCATCGTATACGCCAAGCACGTCTGTTAAATGAAGAATGGTAACAAGCAATCCCCTAAATTAAAAAAAAATTTCTTCCATCTATTGTATACTACGAAATATTTACGATTGGTAGCATCGTATACGCCAAGCACGTCTGTTAAATGAAGAATGGTAACAAGCAATCCCCTAAATTTAAAATATTTCTACCATCTATTGTATACTACGAAATATTTACGATTGGTAGCATCGTATACGCCAAGCACGTCTGTTAAATGAAGAATGGTAACAAGCAATCCCCTAAATTAAAAATATTTCTACCATCTATTGTATACTGCGAAATATTTACGATTAGTAGCATCGTATACGCCAAGCACGACTGTTAAATGAAGAATGGTAACAAGAAATCCCCTAAATTAAAAATATTTCTACCATCTATGGTATACTGCGAAATATTTACGATTAGTAGCATCGTATTCGCCAAGCACGACTGTTAAATGAAGAATGGTAACAAGTAAATCCATAATGCAGCATTCCTCTACCACCAATTATACCAAGGATTGTGTTTGACTGGAAGACTTGTTTGTGTAGAACGATTATTGCATGGTGAATTCTTGTAAGTAAATCCTTAAAGAAACAAGGCTTTCATTGGAAGAATTGTAGGTGCCAAAGAGAGGTTTTAGATAACAAATTGCTATGATTAAGTCCCTAAACCAATCCTCAACCATATATTATTCAAAGGAAAATGTACTCGTTTATTTCAAACACGATTGTTTCGTGACAAATGGTAGCAAATAAATTCATAAAATAATTAACTTTCTACCACCTATTATACCAAGACATGTGTATGATTGGAAGGTATGTCAAACAAAATTCTTCCCTTAAGAATGGTAAAATGTAAATCCCCAAAATAAAAACCCTCTATTCCCTCTACCTATTGTACCAGTAAACAAGTGCAGTTGAAGAAACGTGTGTGCATACAAATCACGGTTGTTAACTAACATTTCACTATAATTAAGTTACTAAAACGATAAGCCTTTTCTCCTTTTATACCAGGGAATTTGAAAAGATGAGTCGTGGAAGGTTGATTAGAGAGTCGTGCATACATAACACAAACACATTTATATTATTAAGTCCCTAAAACAAGAAGCTTTTACTATTACATAACGATGTCATATACCCTAGAAGTATGTACGATATGAAGAATCGTATACTGCAAACAGTCAACATTGAACTATGGAAAGAATTATTTTCACTACTCAAAACTTTTTATCAACACGTACAGTCAGGTCCATTTACTGTCAAAAAGCTTACATAAAAGAGATGTCTAACGTAACAGCATCATGTAACGTATCATGTGTGTAATCTTGAAGTCAATTTAGTTATAGACGGAGAGAAAGCAAATGTAGGTTTGAGAGATCATGTGGATCTGAGTATGTGAACGGGAGTCTGTGTAACAATTTATATCTAATCCGGCGATATTTACCTCGACAGTGGTCGCTCTAATAGGATTAATAGAGCCTTACTTTGAGAGAAATCCGAGGAGGAAGCTGACTGATCGGTGTGGGCCAGGTGTCAGCTTTCTAGTGTCAGACGATTGTCACCTCGCCTATGAGTTTCCATTATATCGACCTGCCAACGCAATGGTCTAGGAGAAAGTAGACCTCCCATCACCTTATTCGAATTCGTTTCCTAATGACATTTTAGCGATGTAAACATTTTCGCTTTGGTGGGTGAAAACTCCGGCTACAACTGATGTTGAAGCGAAGGCTACCACTTGTCTTAATATTCCCATCTGAATTGTTGAAGATTATATCTGAATAACCCATAACACTTTGATATGCAACTATAAAGCTGGGTGAAGAAATAACAACAAATCCTCCGTCTCAATTTTGTCACTGTCAGCCTGAGCAAGACATTAGCAGGCCGATGATCGGTCACTGGAGAAGTCTGTGTAGTGCTGCGGCTTCACGGTTCTGCGTGCGGACAGCACGTTCTGTCTTCGGGTTCAATCTGTCTAGGCGGTCATTTCTGGATTGTATCTCAATGTCGTACTGTCAGAGTAAACACAGCTGTGTGATGACTTGACGCTGGAGAAAAAATATATTTTTAGCCAAACATCTTCACGGTCCTACTCTCAGACAGTCCGCTCTTGTCTTCAAGACCGAGAAATTCTCGAGGAGTTCTTCCTAGAACATATGTCTCAATGTTGTACCGTCAACCGCACACTTAACTGTTGTTTGATAATGCCTTGTGTACACCCTGTGTTTATGTCCGAATTCTTCACTGTCCTGTGCTGTGAACTGATCTTTCCTTCAGGACTAAGAGACCCTCGTTAATTCCCTTGATTGTAGTAGTGTCCTGAATTCTATATTCAGATTGCAGTGATAAAGATATCTCATTGTAGGCTGTGATATCTCATTAACATTGTAATCAAGAAACCCGTATTTTATTTTTAATTTAGTTTGCAGATGAGTTTTAATTTACGCCTTTTTACGGCATGTTTGTACAATCGTCTTCTGCATCAGCGGGAATAATATATTAGCATGTATGGAAACCCAGAATTGTGTTGCATCCCACAAAGTCAGAAAGGTCATTTTACAAATAAAAGATCATGTAATATGATTTAAAGTAGTAATACATATATTACATTACATCATCAGAATCCTGATTTTATTTACAAATCTTGCATGTCCGTGAAATGCTAAATATAGCAATGGAAAATTAAAAAAAAAAAATGTACCTTGAACATGAGAGTTTACCATTCAGGAGGAGTTTCAGGAGTTTAGTTATAGGCTATAGGAGAAATTGATATTTACATACCATATCTGACACTTCTACACAACAATTTGAATATGATCCCCAATTGAAGGTATATAAAACTTTTCTCTTGTATTAACTATTATTATTTAAATGTATGGCAGAAAACCAAAGTCCTGCAAGTAATTTGATCAGATTATTAACATTATCACCTAAGCTAACTCCACTTTAAGCTTCATGGTTCTTTCATTCAGAAGTCTATTTCCACAATTATTGTGATCGCATCGTATTGGGAAATATTTCGTTCTCAAACTGAAGTATATCTTCCCATTTTGGTATCCTTGAAAACATTTTGGTATAGCTGTTTTGTGAGTATACGTGGATTCAGAAGCGGATATCCTTCCATAGTGGGCCTATATCTCATATGAAAACTGTTCCTGTTCAAGAAGATAAAGAGAAGCTAATTAAATTCAAGACAGTCTTTCTTATTTCTAGATTAACAAGGTCAAACTACATTTTTCAGTTATTTTGTAGCGTATGGACGTGTGTGTATTTATTTCCCCCTTTTTGTTATTACTCATTAGAATTCGTCATCGTTAATAATTGTGAAGAGTTTCGTACCGTAATGTTTATAATTTATTTTATGCCACGTCGTTAAATTATCAGGAAATTATGTTGTGGAAATATAAAAAATAGATTTTGCAATCTTATTTATTCCCGCTTACGAGTCCTTTTTATGTATACACATATCTTAGTATACTAGGGTATGTGCACATATCACCGAAGTATTATTATCTTGTTATTGACTCAGTTTCTCTTACATAGTGTTCTACTTGTCTTACTACACTGGACGCTGTTATGTTTTCAAATTTGGCTTTTATGCCTTACACATCTTAGTTATTCTATGTAGGCAGCATTGCACAGTGGAATATTAAGTATATATGACACTCTTCATTCTAAACCCAAGCTCAGGTGTTTTATACAGTTCTCTGTTATAACCATTAATTTATAATCATTTATTATAACCATAAGCCCAATTGGTATACTTACGAATAATAATACAATTCAAATGAGTCATTAATTACATTAAAATCATACAATTTGGACACATACTATTTATGTGCTAAGTATTATAGCTGGCAGCTTCACGGGAAATATGAGAATGGGTGTTCCGTGTCACCCTGTAAGCTATGGCTTTACGTTTTATTCACATACATAGCAGCACAAGACACCAAGTATCAACATCAAAGCTTCTTTCAGGCATTGGAGTTACAGGATGTTATGTGCACTAAAGTTCACATTTTAGTAGTATTTTATACACTTCGTAACAAGATATATTATATGTCTTAACCCTTGCGCTATTCTCCCTTTTGTGTAGGGCCAAAATTAGATTTCACAAATTAACCATGTTGTGTTTTTATAAATTGCAAATTTCTTCTCACATCCCAGACTAAAATAACGGAATTCCATATTTAAAGTTTTGTCATATTAGTGGCAACTGTTAATAACTTAATGTATCGATAATTGTAAGTTCTTGTAAAATGTAATGCGTATCGTTGGTTATTGTGGATTTCACAGAACACAATGTACTTACTATATTGATTTATAGATCTACAATATGCGACTGACAAGGCTGCAGTTTGATTAGCAGACAAATAACGACGCGAGTATAAAGACATATAGGAAGGGACTATTCGATACTGATCACTGGATGCCATTGACATTGACTTCTTGACCGCCCTAAGTGTTGTCCGCGGGCATCAGGAAGTCGGCCGGTTCTGAATCACTTGCCATCGTTATCAATAAACCAATCTCCATCACTGCCCAGAAGCCAAGCCTTGTCCGTGACCTTGACGTGACCTCAGCCCAAGGTTCGGCTCCCACCACGCCACAGCCACAGCGACCGCCAGACGACGACTTTACGATGGTTTTATCCTCCTGCTTCACTTTCCTTCTGTTTACACGCATTCTTCTTCCGGCCAATGACCCCTAGGGCCTCGGTTAAACCTTATCCAATGACCCGTTCACGCTCACTTTTTAAGAGGTCCCTTGTTCAATCCACTTGAAAGGTCTAGACAAAGATTTGAGTTTTATGGCCGGCTGGTTTCACTCTGGCTTCCTGTATTACCGTTTTATGACTTGGCGATGTGACGGATTATACTCGTATACAAGAAACAGTGAGTATGTATTACAGTGAAAATACTAGTATCGGTGTATAATTGTCCCGGAATATATGCAAGGTTAAAATAAAAATATTTACTGAAAGGGAAGACCTTCCTTTTTTACTAATCAGCGTGTAAATTGTTCCGTCAAACTTAGCTGAAACATGAGATAAATTTGAGGAGTGTATTTTCTTCCTGGTGATACAATGTAACTTTCTTGTATTTCTTTTCATTTATCTGAGACTATTTAGACTTTCCGCCACTTTATTAGTTATGAATATTAAATACAATTTTGTCCTATGGAGTGTAATAAGTGTACATCAGTCAAATCTTTGTACACTATAACAGGTTCATATTAATCGTGTCAAAGCGAAATCTACAACTTTAATGAATTTATTATGACTACACTTTTCTGACGATGTAACGTACAGATTCAACTGTAAGTTTAATTTGTTTTCATTTATTTTTTGTGTAGTTAATGATAATGTTTAACAGTATTTACATTAGTTACCGTTGCTGACGCAATAGGTTTGCAAATTTGCCCTTTAGCTTCATATAGTTTTAAAAAGATGTTCAAATTACTATAACAGTAAATCACATAGTAGTGTCTAAAAGTATAACGATTGATTTGATAAAACTGACTTGATTTACAAAGTATCTACACTTCAAAACGAGATTAGTCTTTATAACAAGGTACAACCAACCACAAACACGTAGTTACGTTTGATGTATATAATTAGGTATAGGCTACATCCGCCATGTTAACACAATCAGACACAGATATGTCTAAGTGTTGTCATATCATACTCAACTGTACTGGCACCTTCCACTTCTCCTCGCATGGTATGGTGCTTGTGTACCTACCGGCTGGCTGGCTCTCTTATGTAATAGTATCGATCCCGTCTGTCTTCCTGCTTCATGTTATGATGCTCGATGGTTTTATACATTTTAAATGGATTGCCACTAAATATACTCCCAATATTTTTGAATTACACTCAAAATTCGACGAAGGAATGTTAAAAATAACAAATTCGGATAAACTATTTTGCATTATATCTTTATGCAGTCACACAATAGTTAAATTATATATTTAAGTGAACTTTGAGAACCTCCAAGATCCCTTTACGATAATTTTATGAGATAGAGAATGAAAATTCGTGAAAGAATTCTCTTATACATAGGCCTTTTTTGTCTTTGATTATGATAAAAGAATAGTTTGAAAGTAAAAATAAAAAAAAAACAGTGTTAAAACTGGAACTGGTGACTTAACGATTAGCCGTAAATTCAGCGCGAGCTAATACATCTTACGTTATCTATCTCAAAGACATACTTTGAAGTTAGTTATCTTAAGAAGAGATTATACTAGATTAGTCAGGTATTCATTATCGGACCCTCTAGAATTTTTATCTTTTACATGATATGTACAACTCGAGAGAGTAGGTATGTAGCCTACGTTGGTCATAATTTTTCGTTGCGTGATGACCGGAGACAAATTTTAGTGCCTTCCCTTTATGAATATAAAAATATTTCCTAATCTTGTTCAAACAATCATAAAAACTCTTCTTCTTTGAGTTTTATCCAACAAGTTCACGTAGCATAGAAGTTTTGTAAGGAGATAAAGAATTTAACCAAGGTCTGTGTTTCAAACGAAATTCATCTCCCAACTTGTCCAGGAGTTGACAAGGCAGACCTCACGAAGTCGTTTGCATTAAAGGAAGATTGGCGTAAGTGCTCTAAACACTTTGCCAAGCATGAAATAAAAGGGTGTCATTATATCACAGCTCCAAATTTAACTATATTCAAACAGGGACACTCTTACTTGGCTGGAAAATCTCCCCAAAAGTATACTGGGGTAGATAAGCCAATAGCAGAAATAACCAAATCTTGAATTCCATTATTCTTGCTGTGACAAGCCGAGCAGGCGATACTGTTAGCAGAGAACGCCCTCATTTGCATGACAAGATATCTCCAAACACAGAGTAAAAAATATATTCCTTTCTATTGACCCCATCCCTTTGTGGTTTGAACTTTGCAATTACAACATGGTTGTCTTAGAGATCCCAGTGTATAAAATTCATTTATTGTCATTATAATAGTTGTCCATAAAAATCTATCTCTATTATATCAGCGATAAAAATCCCTTATTGTTTAGTGGTCTTTAATCTTTGATAAGAAGTGGCATGTTAAGTACGTAATTGTAATTTTACAAAATCGTACTAAGTATTTTTATATGGTGCAAAGATATGTGTACTAAACGCTCTTAAAAGTTATAATTGACTAATTTACAAACGGATACTGTACAAGTATGTTTAGCTGATCTATTGAGTTAGACACCATTTGTAAAGAATGTAATATCGAAAAAGCGTTTCTATCCAATAGACAAATATCTTCTCGATAATAATATAGATATGTTTATTAGGAGCAGAAAGATTTTGCGTAATGCCATTTAATCTAAATTACGTACAAGTTCTGATAAATCAGAGAAGGCACACAGAGTAGGCCTACGTCGGAATACGGGAAGCAAAGTTACCCTAAAGAAAGGTCGCGATCGGTATACACAAATAGAAAATGCAAATGCTCCACTCGGCAAATAGACTACTGATACGAGTTCTAGTATCTCTTTGCAGTATTATACTACTTTTCTTATCACTCGGTCTAATTATAGCAAGTTCTACGTACGACGTACAGACGTGTGTACGATACCACACCCCATTCTTGTGAACTAGCCGCTTAATTTCTCATAGGCTTGACATTAGTTGTGATGTGATTATCGTGAAAAATGTCTTATTACAGTCAAGGATGACCAAAAGTGCGTACGGATTTGTAATGTAAATATTACGACCTCATAGGTCCAGTATGCCATTACTAGAGGGTAGGCAGCAGAAAACGTTCATGACCCGCTGCGTCCTGTTAAGTCGAGGTAGAGTTGCGGTCGTGGCCGCAGACTGCGGAGGCCTCTATTGAAAGCCGCAAGCAAACAAACGACCGTTTCAGATAAAACTGGCGGCACTCTCTTGGCTTTCACTGATCTTGGGGCTGGGAGTGTTTCCCTTGTTAGGGACAATGCGCTTGCAGAAACAACGCGACTCATCATCGGTGCGGTGTGGTGGGTGGACGATTGAGGAAAATTTGCATGTACAACTCTTCATCTGCAGTGATTGGCGATGACTTAGGTATACAGAGTGAAAGTTTCCTGGCTATTCCGGTGCCATAAACTTAATGGCTTACCCAATTAAGTCGAAAATATAGCATCATGAATTCATCCCTAATGTCGATGTGCCGAATATGGAAACTTAGCCGCAATTATATGTATAGTTAAATTGTTTTTCGATCGCTTGCCATATTTGATATTTCTATCAAGTTTTACTTTTGGGCACAAAACATAATCTTATTTTCATAAAAAGGTGAATTTTTATAAAATTTGTTGTCTATAACTCGCTGGATTCGTGCTTACGTCAATACCTAACCGAAATAGAGGTCATCTTCATCTAGAGTTCAAATTTTCCGAATATAATTATTATTCAATTAGTATCATCAAACATTTGCAATGTTCCGACAATATCTTGGTGAAACCGAATAAAAATATTTAACAGCTATGCAAATTAATAATAATGATAAAAGTATTAAATCTTTTCTAATGTGTTTTCAGTATGTTATCAGGCATGTAATTAAAATTTAGCTAATATAGAATATGTAATAGAATATTTATTAATTATTATTTTTAGTAGCTGTTGTCCTTAACTTCCATCGCAATTTTCAAAATCGAATTTCGTTGTCTACTTTGTATGATGTAATACAATAGGGCACTATGATATTTTTAAAACGTAACTAGGCATGCATCAGGCACTTATTAATGCAGTGTTCATGGTTAGGAGGACCATAGGATAAAAGAAATCTCAACTGACTCGTATATTGTTTTGCATGTGTAAGAGCATTCCTGGTACGTATAAATTATATTTTCGATGCTACAGCCGTTTCGTTGTTGTAGCGTTAAAAAATTAAACCTAAGTCTGGAAAACCAATTCCGGCCAAAAGAGTTTACTTCCAGCCCTTGTAATCTACTTACGGTCTAAAGTATTTCCACTACCACAGTTTTGTTTGCCTTTTTGTGCTGATGAAAAAGTTATGTGTATATGTGTGTGTGTAGGACTGACAAGCGTACTTCGGTCAAAAAGTGTCTATTTCTGCACCTTGTGAACTGCTTTCGTTCTAAGATATTTCCAGAGTCATATTTGAGTTGTTTGCCTCGTCTCAATGAAGAAAATATACTACATACGTTGGACTAAGAAGCCTACTTCAGCCATAAAGCATCTATTGCCATTGTGTGGGAAAATCCCATTCATGCAGCATTTAAAAATAGTAATTTGTGATAGGTTTTACTTTATATACGCATTTCCAAATGAAGAAAGTATACTACATAGCTATGTAGGACTGAGAAACCTACTACGGTTGTCATTTGTAATCCGGAGTAAAAGTTATATGTAACTTTGTATTTGATACCTGCATTATATTATTTGATTAATCATTGTACACGTAATCAAATTTAAACGAAAACAAATGTTTCAGCTTCTTTGGTAAACACCAGTTGAAAGTATCAACACCTGTTTACAAAAAGTTGGATTATTATCATAATTTTTTCTGAATCCTAATAATATTATAAATACTAAAGGGCCTGTGTTTGTTTATTTTGCTTTCACGTATAAGCTATTCAACTGATTGTACTGAAATTTTAAACGGACATTCCTAGGATCCCTAGGATGAACATAGGCCTATTCTTATTTCGTACATGTTCGGTGCTACTCCCACTAGTCTTTATAGCAGCAAAAAATCCCATCATAACAAAAGTAACAACACTTCTTATTTCAACATCGTGGCCACTAGGCAAACCAATTTATTTATTCTGGGTCACAAAGCAATACACTTGATACTAAATACAGAAAATCGTCGAGGTGACATCACACCTATTTTTCACTGATGAGGTATAAGATACGGATTAGGTATATAAATACTGATATAATTCGTAGACTAGACTGAGGAAATAGTATATACATAGCGAACATGGATTGGGAAGCAAAAACTGCTGCTAAAATTGTGGGAGCTATTCAAATATACACGTAATCTTGCATAGAAATTGCGGGCGAAGCCGCGGGTATTTGCTAGTAGTATTATCACACAATAGTTAAATTATATATTAAAGTGAACTTTGAGAACCTCTAAGATCCCTTTACGATAATTTTATGAGATAGAGGATGAAAATTCGTGAAAGAATTGTCTTATACATAGGCCTTTTTTGTCTTTGATTATGATAAAAGAATAGTTTTTAAGTAAAAATAAAAAAAAAATAAAAAAAAAAAAAAAAAAAACAGCGGTAAAACTGGAACTGGTGACTTAACGATTAGCCGTAAATTCAGCGAGAGCTTAATACACCATACGTTATCTACCTCAAAGACATACTTTGAAGTTAGTTATCTTAAGAAGAGATTATACTAGATTAGTCAGGTATTCATTATCGGACCCTCTAGAGTTTTTATCTTTTACATGATAGGTACAACTCGAGAGAGTAGGTATGTACGTTGGTCATAATGTTTTCGTTGCGTGATGACCGGAGACAAATTTTAGTGCCTTCCCTTTATGTAGTAGTAAATAATTCCGGGAAACTTTTCCGATCTTTTTTTTCATAAAAATCCTCCACAGATGTCAACGAATATTACATTTTAATTCACGACATTAAATGTTATGCGTTTATAACAATGATGAAATTTGTATAATGACGTTATCCAACGGTAATATAAAAATGACAACAAACAACTAATAAATTCTAGAGATTAAACACAAAAACGTACTCAGAATTAACAATTATTGTTTAATGATCACATAACAGATCACGTTAGCCTACTAGGAAATTAATTTGATTATAAATAACTCACTATAATGAGTGACTTTAAAAGAGAACATAAAACACTAAACATTATAAAAAAACTAACTCTAAATATATTAAAAAAGCTAAATTAGTCAAAGTCCCTTTATACAATACGATTTTGTACGCGTCCCATAAACAATGCAATGTATAATAATTAAAATACCAAGTTTAGTTTTATAATAATAATGTATTTAAATTTCAAATGTAGGATAGGATGTGATATTAAAGATTAAATACAATCCTAAAACCTTTTAATATATCCGGTAGTGAACTCCCGAACTAGAATTACCTCATTGTAATTGGAAGTGCAGTAAAATGAGTATTGTAGTATTGTAATATTCTATGATGATAAAGTGATGGACAGGAACGTGTAGCGCGGATGCGGCTGGAGGTACAAGGGACAGCCAGCCAGCCACCAAGCCGCACGGGCGGGGCTCGGCTCTAGGCTGGGCGGACCCCACATTTACATAAGCAATGCAAGAAATGCTAACGCAGTCAGTTGACACTGTGAATACATCAGAGGCCCGGTACCTCTTCGACGCTTATATTACTTTTTCGTATAATTTTCCTCGTGAGTAATTTTTTCGTTGTTCGTGAGGAGGACTCGCGCGTATAGGTTAAAGACAAGAAAACAAGAAACAGTAAAAGATAAACAGGAACAGATTGAAGAAATCATGGTACTCGGTTTTAGTAATTAGCTTGAACAAAGATGACATGGAAATATACCAAATCATTTTCTTTTTTGAAATCCAAATCATTTATATGTGGCTGGTTTAGCTTTAATAGTAGATAAACAGGTGCCGTGGTACGTTGAGATCCACATATGAATAAGTATCATTCACAAAGATTTCTAAGCTACGTTAAACTTCGCACATTTTACGTTAGATTGAAGGACGGGTGGTTTTTGTAGATGCCTATAGAAATGTAAGCTCTATACATATAATCTATAATATAATCAATCAAGTGATAAATATACTGCACGCCCCCCACCTTTCATAAACCATCGGGCGCAAAACGAACTGTATGAAACAAGTTAAATTGGTATTGGTACTTAGAAACTTATCTTTCACTTCGTAAAGCGAATGCAATATGATTAGAGAATTAGTTACGTAAATTACTACATTAAACATACAAATTTTAGATACATCGCAGCAATGAGGGAGTTCCTGAAATATGAACGCATAATTATTGTGAGTGCGCACCAATGTATGACTCAGAGGTAAAATTTGTATAACTTCCTAGGGCGATCTGAATTTGTTCCTAATGCCTATGTTAAACCTTAGACATTAATTGTCTGTTAGGTTATTTACATACCATTTATCAGTATGTTATTACAAAATCAGCTCTAAAAATTATTCATTAATTACTCCAATTAAAATATGAAAATAAAAATGTAATTAGAATTTTTAGTTTTTTTTGTGCAAGGCATCTACTCATAATAGTACAAACTTGGCAGCAGTTGGTAGTAAACAGACGTCACATGCAGGTAGGCGTGCTGCCCGTGACCTTGGTCTCGTGCTCCAAGGTCATCTGCACTACCACTCTCAATTAATTATCGTATCACACATTCCATGCCGTGGATAACAACTGCTGATTGAATATTCAAATGCAGAACACTTTTGCTCTGTTTATAACGCTGATAGGTAAGTTGTAGTCGAGGCGATAAAGGCCTCGTTACAGCAATTTTATAACTTTTTTTTTAAATCATGAACGTGGTCCGTTCTTCAAATGCTTCTTGTTAAGTTACGGAAAATTCCAAAATAAAATAATATGTCAATTAATGGTTGTTTACATTATTATAAGCTATTGGAGAATTAATAAATATTTTCACGAGGAGTTGTCAGTCATGATGAGTGTCTTATGTAAAGCCTTTATCAACATAATCTAAAATAGGAGCAATCAATTGGTTAGGAATAGAAGAAGTCACCACAATCTGCTGCTATCCACTTGAATTGATTTATGTCCGATGAAGTGGTTCTTCGTGTTCCGTACTGAGAAGACATATTCAAAATATTTTTTTATTCTGCGGGATCACAATATAATTCACATTGACTCGAATATGGTTAGTGGATAAAGGCCTAATTTCACAGTCCCACAGTATACACCATCTATAATCCGCCTTCTATCAGGTGGTTCTTTTCTGCCAGAAAAGAAGATGGCTGTTTATAGCGTTGCTCAGTGGCAGGGTCGAGTCCTGTCCTACTGGGCGCAACGTCAATGTGGACGGCTCGGCGACGGGCAAATTTCGCAACCATTGACCCAGGCACCAGGTTTCACGGCCGCATGTGCCGTCATGCCTGTCGGTCCCGTCACGAGCTACTGTTCAGTTCAGGTCAACAAACAAGGCCTCAGTTTTGTCCATCCCACCCCAGACTTTTGGCCGCGTATCAAATTCAAGGATAAAGCATTGTGTGTTTTCTAATCATTTTATAGAATGTCTTAGTGCACGGTTGCACCAAGATTACCAGAACAAGTAGCGCTTTTGAGAGCTTTTCTGTTATTGTTGAGTGTGATAAACTTTGCCTTTCATTCACAACGTATTTAGCCTTCAGTTAGTTTGAGTTTTGAGTAGCTCCTTACTGGCCTTGGTCGGAGTTGTTCCGAGCCGACATTGATATACTGCAGAATATTTTCTTTTTCTTATATCAATCCGTACATAACTCGGCGAAACTTTAGAATGTGTTTAGAGTTATGTAATACACATCGTAACTGGAGTAGACCGAAGAGAATAGAATGCTGTGTTGGCGGCCTTGTGAGGTTTCGTTGCTTGATCTGCCTTCTAGGTTTGCCCGTCCTACGACCTCGTTTTCCACGAAACGCGTGATTTATTCAGTTGCCATTGTTGCTTTCTTAAATACGGTAGAACTGTACAAGTATTGGAAGTCGCAAGCACGTTGAGTCGCAGGGTGGCTGAAAGCATCACTATGTTTTTCAAAGTAACATCTCAGAACTTTTACACAATCTTCAACAACTGTATACTTATTGTTTTAAATCTATTACTAAGTTATTTTTATTCTTTTTATTTTATATTTAATGAACGAACTGTGATAATTGTTTTATGACAAATACTTCTAATTAAAGCGTTTCCGTTAAGTGGTAAGGCATGTGTTTCTAATTGGGTTAAAAATTATTGTATTCCAATTTTATGCCATTTCATTACCGCTTTTAGTCTAATGACTAAACCTTTCCACCATGTATAAATTTACATTTTAAGTTGTGCATTTAAAATGTTCGTTTGGAAGTAAACAGTAGGCTGAAACACGTTTTTAGTGTCAGTGAAGTAACTGAATTTCTGGCAAGATTCTGTAGGAAGAGTCTAATGTGGGCGGTGCAAGAATTGTTCGGACAATTAAGCCACTCAAGGAGCTCCACGGCCAGGCGTTAATTGAAATCCGGCTTTAATCCAGCTGTTAATTGAATTCATCGGTAGCCTCTGAGTGAAAGAAATGTGTACCGGTTTAGAACGCTCTACTTTTATATTTTATAGTTTATGTAGTTTGTATCTTTGTAATTTTCACGTAATTTATGAGTTGTTTGTTATATTTATCACCTGTTGTTTTTTGCAGGTAAGTCTTGTCTCCTCATATCTTCGTAATTAGGTATGTTTTTATTGTACTATAAACATTGAAACTACTTATACTGATCTTATAACTATTATAAAAAATACGAAATCATACAATATAGCATTTTTACGTTGCTATCAACTTAACAGGAACCTGGAATAAGTATAATATTACCAGAGAAAGGGATGGGTTTAATTTTCGACTTCTATATGTTTAATCAACGCCCATTTGGAAACTACTCTGCGAAAATCCCATAGCTCTAAGAAAGCGCAGACCTCCGATGTGACCTAATTAGGAGTAAAATGGATGAACAGGAATTTATCACTGTTTTAATGAGAGTTCTAATATCGTGATACGTTATAGTTGAGTTGTTCGGGCAAGTGTCGTTAGGTATTCCAAGGAAGACCTACGATGAGACCCAATTAAGAGTAAAATGCATGACCAGTAATTCATCACTGTTACAATGATAGTTTTAATATCGTACTACGCTAAATCTGAGCTCTTTTTCGAGCAAGTGGCATTAGAGATTCCACAGATACAGATAACCCCGTCTGCTTGGTCGGCATATAACATAGATTGTCTGTTTCAGTTACAAACGTAATAATATCATACTATTTTAGAGATTCTGTCGTAGTTAACCCTGTTACCTGGTAAGGTTAAGTGGTAGAGAGGACTTTATAGTCCTAACTTCGCCTCTAATAAAGTCATTTTTCATTTCATTTCATTTCATTTACCTGGAACGGAATGTTTTTCAATATTAATTAATTTTATTTCTCCATCGGTTAGTTACTGCTAAATCATAAGCCCGAAACCATTATTAAATCCCTCCGAACATTGCGCAGCTGTATTTTTCTGTATGCATACGTTTGAAGGGTTCAGGTAAGAAAATGCACTATATAAGAAAAAAAGTGTAACCGATTTTGTATATTCTTCGTACGTTATTTATTTAATTAAAAATTGATTTTCTTAACGTTTACGTACAATTTTTACTGGCTTATTTTACATCATTATCTTAAGAAATTAATTCTTTACAAGTTTTGTTAAAGAATTTTACGTGTTTGTTACACATTTAACAAAGTTAATCTACTTGAAACCTAAATGAAACTTGTTTTTGGACACCGAATTTTGCGTATTTCTTCAGATATCTTAAAAATTACTGCAGCTAGAGGTCTGGTACCAATTTTATTCAATTTTTCAGTTAAATTTGCATAATATACATTAAATTTTACGTCCTGGGTAACGCCAAAAATAATTTAATAGGGCTCCCTTTTAACGGTGGCACTGAAAACTGGGCGAAATCTTTCACCCTGTATATCTCGCTAACTAAGCGTTTCTGGACCTATGTGTATATGAACTTTTTTCGTTATTTTCACCGTAAGAACAAGTCCTGACAGTTTCTCCGTTTCTTCATGGGACACCCTGTATTTGATTTCTTTTACCGAAGTGGTATGGAAAACGACACCACGTATACATTTCTTGATATTTGTTATACTACATACAATTCAAGATATATTGTATGATTAAAGAATTTGGAATTTGTAGGTGTGCTTAAACCGTGTTGATATTTGCATTTTGTAATTCTGATATATTTATTGAATATTTGTCCAAAAAGTAGTCAAATCCATATGTGATTATAAAGCAATCATAAAATTGGCTACACCGTCATCCGACTTATTCATAATTCAGTACATATGGTGCTGAGCAAGGTCAATTTTATATTTTGTTTAAACAATCCCAATTTGTTTAACTATAGGTAATGAAGTAGTGACAGGGAGCATGAAGTGTGCGAGGGAAAGACGGCAGTATTACTGCTATCCAAAAAAGATTAAAGGTATTACAAAAATCATTATAATATTTGAAACCAAAAATATTTAATTCCTTATATAGCTGCATCAAATACTGTCCTGACAATTGTCCTTTTGAGTTCATTTAAATGATCTTATAAATGGTGAGTTTTATAATATATCATAATGTTTTAACTGTTAATCATAATATGTATACAATGTTAATAGTTGCATTGGCGGTAATGGTGAGTTAAGAAATAATATTTTTATACGTTATGACTACGTTTGAAACATCGTAATACGGTACGTTAATGAGCAAGTCTATTATAAGTATTATATTTTATCACTGGTTCCCAATTTTTAAACAGTTTGAAAACGTGTTTTTTTTTTCTTTCAGAACAACATAATGTCTACGCATACCGCTGATTACTTGCTTGTCATCTAGTAAATTAGAAGGCAAACACTCCGTTACTAAAATACTCACTCATCCATGGTAGAATCGCGCGTCAAGCCCAACTGTTCCAAACCATGACGTGCCGTGCCGTGTTTTTGTGTATTTGTGCCCTAAGAGAAAATAAGTAAAATATGCTGCAGCCCGCTAAGCGCAATAATGTCACGTGAGAGCGACGTCCAGCCTTGAGTCGGTCCACAGCTATTGTTCACTGCGGTGATGTTTGTTATTTACCGGCCGCCAGTTGAGCTTTACGTTACATTTTGCAGTTTTTCGCTACCAGACCGTTTGTTTTGACGAAGATTTGGCCTTGCAGCAGTCGTGCATTGCCCTCGTGTAGGTAGATATCAGCGCCCTCAGTCTCACATGTAGCTTACCTTTGTTAGTAAACAAGTTTCACATTGTCATTGAGGTATCGTCCAAAGATTACCTAAATTTAGAATACCAGTATAAAACCAAAAACGTCCTCAGTTTCAAAATTTGTTCTAAGAGTTGTTATACTTATAATTAATTATACATTATAGCTATAATTAAGACACTTTTTTCGTTTAACCTTATCAGCAGTTCGGTTTTTATATTGGTACTCATACAGAACAGCAATGTTGATTTAGTAATCAGTTAGAATGTAATGCAATAAAATTATTTCCTCGTTGAACAACCAATTAAAATAGCAAATGCAATTAGAGTTATTGAATCGAAAAATGTTTGATTCCATCACCGGTGCACTAGTGAATAACGTGCTGAAGCACATGCATGGCTGCACTTGTGCACCTGGCGTAGCCTACATCAGAGTTTATAACAATACACCTTTCACATGTCTACTTTCCGGCTATTGTACTGGTTTCTTCTATTTTTAGTTACGTGAGTTTTTCGAAAGGTTAATGGCCGATATTTGGAGTGACGCGTTGGTCTTTCCTTATATATATTTCAATATAGAATATTTCGATTATGAGCATGTATTGGGGTAGTTTAAAACAATTGGAACAGTCAGGAATAATCTAGCCTTGTGTGGGACGAATAATAAAGTTTAATGTTAATAGAGAAGAAACGGTTTTCGATTAGTCACCGCAATAAAAATAAAGTAAACTATTCAATCTAATTTTATTCCGATTGTCGTACAATTCCACGGTTTCACATTATACTGCGCCCTTTCTAACACATATAATAATAATATGATATTATGGAAACACATTTTTTATCACTCATTACTGTACTTTTAGTTTTCTGAACAAAGTATTGAGGGATATTTCTGACTTTGGCGGTTCTCATGAATATTTAGCGCAGTTTATGCTTAGGCATAATTTTACTAGACTACTCATTGTATTTTTACTTATTTTACTTCAATATATTTCCAAGTTGCATTTTTACGTGTGTGTTTGTTTCTATAGCAACTTTAACTTACCACTTGTATAACAGTCTCATAAAAAGTAGTATATAAAGTAATAGGATGTTAATGTCGTTTATTTAATTTCAAGAGACAATTATATTATTTTGGATATGTATGTAGTAGTGATATTTTAATACAACGGTAATAATGCTATGGTTATCAGACCGTTCATGCAGTAAATTGCGCGCGCATAACACATTTTGAAGTGATGTGTCGGAGCAGGTGTACACGGAGATGGGGTCAGCGAGGTGGGCGTGATACCCTGGACCTTCGCCAGCCCGGACCTCTCTCACACACGTTCGCCCAGTCATTTCACTTCTTTCGTTCTCAAAATAAACACCTTATTGCTGTAAGCGTCGCGAGAAAATAACGCCAGATCCTTGACAATCGGTGGCTAATTGACGTAAAATGTTTCGTTGGATTTATGTTCACCCTAATATGCCAGTCACCTACTTGATATTCCCGGGTATTACCTTGGCTTCTCAGTCAACTGGGACAACAAACCAGCTTCGTTTTACTTTCAGTGCGGTGTGACACAGTATTCTGCTTACGTTAATTAATGCCGTAAGTGTTAGTCTTTTTGCCCCTTACCTGGCTGTCTAAGTCAACTTGGACAACAAACCAGTTCTGTCCAGTATGATGTGACACAGTTTAATGTTGTACGCACTTATTTTGTTGTCCCTTTCCGTGGCTGGCTCAGTCAATAGGAACAAACCAGCTCCGTGTTACTTTCAGTGCGGTGTGACACAGTATACTGCTTAATTTATGCCGTACGTTCTTGTTTAAGGCCCTTATTTGGACTGTTTCAGTAAATTAGGATAATGACTGTCCTTGTTACTTAGAGAGTGAGATGACACAGTGTTCAGTTTAATTAATGTCTTACTTTCTTATCTTTTTAACCCTTACCTTAACTGGCTCACTAAGTAGGAACAATAAACCAGCTCGGTGTTACTTTCAGTGCGATGTGATGCAGTACCCTGCTTAATATTAATGTCGTACGCTCTTGTCTTGTTGGCCCTTATCCTCACTGTCTCAGTAAATTGGTCAACGAACTTGTTCGTGTCATTTTGAGTGTCATGTGACACAGTATTTTGCTTCATTAATGTCTTAATTTCATATCTTTTTGACCCCTACCTTGACTGGCTAAT
Organism: Homalodisca vitripennis; assembly: GCF_021130785.1. Lineage (NCBI taxonomy): Eukaryota > Metazoa > Arthropoda > Insecta > Hemiptera > Cicadellidae > Homalodisca > Homalodisca vitripennis. The sequence goes on from NC_060210.1 coordinate 178,881,465, forward strand.
TCAATAGGACAAACAAAACAGCTTGGTATTACTTTCAATGAGGTGTGACGCAGTACCCTACTTAATTAATGCCGTACGTTCTTGTCTTGTTGGCCCTTATCCTTACTGTCACAGTAAATTAGGTCAATAACTCTGTTCTTGTTACTTAGAGTGTGACATGACACAGTATTCTGTTTAATTAATGTCTTACTTTCTTATCTCTTTGACCCTTACCTGGATCAGTCATTAGGAGCAACAAACCAGGTTGGTGTTACTTTCAATGGGATGTGACGCAGTACCCTGCTTAATTAATGCCGTACGTTCTTGTCTTGTTGGCCCTTATCCTCACTGTCTCAGTAAATTAAGACAACAGACTTGTTCTTGTGCGATGTGACACAGTACTCTTGTTTATAAATGTCGTACCTTCTTGTCTTTTTGACCCTTACCCTTACACTGTCAAGCATTCATTCAAATGGTCAGCAAATTAGCTCCGTCTTGTTGGTCCTTGCTGCACAGATCCTTTCCAGACCTTTCGATGACATTTTACTTATGAGACTTATACTTATAGGAATTTTAAAATTATCATTTGGATTGAGCAAATATGTTAAGATATATCAATATTTATAGAGAAAATCACAAAGTAAGGAATCAAAATATTTATTTTGTATTCATATGTACTTTACAAGTTAAATTTTAAATATTGTATTTGGGTAAGCGAAAGCAGGGGAGCTGTGCGTAAGTTCATTTTCAGAGTTTTTACAACACTAGAAAGTTATTGAAATTGACAGAAATTAGGATTGGGACTTAGCAATTAGGTTATAATATTGGGAAATAAGGCCAAATAGATTCAACTCGTCTAACCTGAAAAGTCCATAACTTGCTTTAAACGTGTAAGATTTGCAAATACAGAATTGAGACAACCATTGGGAGAAATCCATCCATGGAATATACTTTGAACTACAACATGTTTAATGTAGAGTTTGCATCAAAATGTGGATGGCTTCTTTGAGAAAAGCAATTGTAATGAGTTAGAGAAAGGAAATTTTGAAAGAGCTATAAGACGAATAAATAAAACTTTAGTAGTTGTACTGGAAAATAATAAAAAAATATAGGCTGGAACAGAGCTAGCCGTTATATTTTCCAAGGTAACATCAGTAAAAAAGTAGTAACTGCTATCACTCGTCATGGGATTTCGACAGGAGGTGGCCCCTAACTCCAACTGTACCCATCATTAATATAGTGTCACTCAGGAAGCAAACGCAAAGGGACTTTTAGAAATCTGCGCAATGAGTTGCCCTATGCTCTAAGAGCTAAGATTGTCTGAGGTATTTGTCCTTAGTGAAGTTGGTGAGATAGTTGGGTAGTCAAATGCGAGTAGTTCGCACATTCTGTTGGCAGATCTTGCCGAGGCGTGATTATCCACGACGCCAAATACGTCGCCGCCATTACGAAACTTACTGACAATAACAGGTGTATTGTTTGGCCTCCGAATACGGCCAGGCTGTGACTGAAGCGGCCCCGCCCTACACGCTACAGTCGCAGTCGTAGCAATGCCGTGTTGACCGAGCGTGAAAACAATTTCCGCACTTTGTTACAAATACAACAATAATTAATCTTACTCTATTCCAACAAGCAAGGTTATTTCAACATGGCTCTTTCTTTCAGTCAGCATGAACGATATTGTTAAGTAATCGGAACATTAAATGGGCAACTCTTCGTAAAATTTAAAAGTCTGTAAATTAAAATTCTTTCTATGTGATCAAATCAAAATTAGGCGTGTCCCATAAAGGAGTATGGTTTAGAACCTTACTTTACACACTTACTCCCATAGTTCGCCGCCGCAACCCTTACTACCAGTTCTTAGTTAGTAACCGAAACCATTTCTCCCATATCGTAGGACTGCATATATGTACTCTTTATCGCGTCTTATTTTTTTTAATATTTTTTACTTTCAATGACGTTTTTAAAGAACTGGCGGTAACACTAGTCTTAGAAGAAGATATATACCCGGAGGTTTTCTACAGCGCTATAAACACTAATCAGTGTTTGTTCTTCCACTGTAAGCGGACTAAAGGACAAAGACTTTACATGACCATAGAACAAAAAGCAGGTAGTTTACTATCAAAGCGTCATTAGAACAGAAACTACTCAGAGATCTCATTGGAACATCTGGAGCGCGTGGCGTAAAACTATCATTAGCTGCAACTACTATGAGATGTGGATGTGCTGTACTTTGCAATTAGTGACTTGTTAGCAATACTCGACTTCAGGAGGAATCAAGCGGTGCGGTGCGGTGCGCTTCTCGTTTGTATAAACACGTACGTGTACTTCTTTTCCTTCGCCGTGGCGTTCTTTTATGGTCTCTACATCTTGTAAAGGCGACTTTCATGGGTCGCGGTCATACTAACGAGTGCATTACATCATATTCAATCCAGTGGATGTGTCCACATTAGAATAACACCGCTAGATCATAGGAGCATAAAGGGGTTTGAAACAAAATCTCTAATTGTGATAAGTGTCATAACGTGTCGTGATGAAAATGGCGTTAGCGAAGCTACCACTCATGTACCACTGAATGTTGGAAACAATTCAATTTCTGTCTGTATCTATCTATCAGTCCGCACGTTCCATGGAAAACGAATAGACCTACAGAGTTGAAAGTTTACTTGAAGATTCCATCATTGAATCCTATCACTCAATAGGATGGCAGAATTTCTCTTTTGTCTCCCCGGGCAATGTAAATTTTCCTTTCTATGTAATTTGCTGTCTGTCTGCCCGTCTGTCCGGAGGACTTCTCAAGAATGAAATTAAATATAGACTTGACTGTTTACATGTTTCTCGGCAAGGCCAGTTACAAAGCCAGGTATTGTATTGGTGTTCGGAATTTTTGAAACTGACCGGGAAAAAACTAACCGATACATTTCCTAAATTAATGTTATTTTGTTTCGTTGAAATCACAACTTATGCCAGAGTGAATCATTGTTTCGTATTCTTATTTCTTATTGCGCTCACATAGTTTCATGTGTTACTGTTTTATGGCATCTAAGCGAATCTTACATTTCGAATTTAATAATGTTTCATAATAGCGTCGTGTATGTAAAATTACGTATATGAGGGATCTCAATCAATAAATGAAGCAAACCATTTTGTGAGGTTGAATGCAGTTTTAACTCCCTCCTCTTGACCCTGATAGTCAAGTGGCGGTGTGTTGATGTTTTCATGCGCATGCAAAATTTATTTTCATACGTGATGCTTTTACTCCTTATATTGCTTAAGTACTCTTAATTTTGCTCACAACTGATCGAACACTTGTGTATTTTTTTACTTTATAGTATTGTGTGAACTTGTAATATCCAATTATTTATAATATTGTTTAAACTTCGCTTCAATATTAGAAAATGATTGGTGTGGTATGCAATATTAATTATTTTATAAGGTCTCAATGGAAATATTTTTCTTCGTAATGTATACCATCAATTAAGACAAGTTAGAGTGCATCTAAATTAGGAATCCTCAGTAGAAACTTTAACGATTATCAATATATTTTAAATGATATACGAATTTAACATGACTATTTTCATGGATATTTTCTTTACGATTGAAGGTACATTGGAATACTGTACGTATACTTGTTATATAACATTTACACTTAAGATCACCGTTATTAAAATTCATGAGGTATAACAAAAGCCATGCTAAGTACAATATAGCCAACACGTTTCTTAGTATTATGAATACAATGCCTGTTAATATTTTGACAGAGGAAAACTAGCATTTGATTTGAACTTCGAAGAATTTCAACTTGATATGGCAGCATTCTATTGAGGACTTAAACGCCTTGGAAACTGATCGTGGTCGTGGAGGCCTTAGATGGAGAGGCCTGTCACTCGCTCCCGCCGCTTACAATCACATATCGAATTCAGAAGCCATTAGGTCAACTCGGTGCGGTTTTCGTTTTGTTTTGCTCCGAGCCGAATGCAAAACAGATCCACTTATTGATGACTCATAGCCTCCATATGGTTAGAGGCATTATACCAATCGCTGCGCGTTCCTCGAACCCGTGACTATGGTTCGTCGCTGGAACTGCTACATTCATGACGCAGTGACTCAACCCACAGGTAAATACAGTTAGTGACCGTGACAAACAGTGCCGAGAAAGTGACATGAAAGTTACATACTATTATTAGTGTGTCACTCGTATTAATAAACACCTCCTTGTGTATTTGGCGAAGCAAGATTTCCTGTGCAGATAAGGATATATGTAATTCTTAAGATTTTGATCGTAAGTAAATTTAAAAATAAATTGTGTGTTATTGATGATACTGACAATTGTTCCAGTAAATTTTGATTAGTTTATTTTACTTCCCAATTTTAAAATCTGCAGTTTAATTTACTCGCTCTTTCAGTATTATGATGCGACCAATGCTCAAATTACCCTTAAACATAGCCATATATAATGATTGTTTGATGACTTCGTTACAACGTCTATGACGAATCATTTATGTATGAAACGATCCTGAACACTGCCATAGGAAGGAGAAATTGTGAAAGCTGGTGTTGCCAAAATTGGAGCGTTAAATGGACAACCGTCTGTTACGTGAGTGGGCGAGTGTGTGGGCAGATAAACTGGGCAAAGTGAAATGTTTTCAGAGCAGAATGTCTCAAGGGCACCTTACAAGTTGTACTGGCGAGGCTCACGCTAGTGTCAAGTTATGGACTACACTACACTTCCGCACTTAGTAGTAGTAGGTAGTCGCCCACGCTTGCTTGTAACCAGCTTTAACAATATAATCATATACGGTGTTTTTCAAATAATGAATTAAGTCATTGCTAAGCATTCGTGTAACCTGTCCAACAGGCGCGGTAAATGTCGGTGTGCTTGTTTGTACAGTATATCCGTGTCCATTATTCAACAACCGAACTGATTAACATGTAAGCTTGAACTTTTATACGATTGTCTCTTTATGGACAAGAAAACCACAATCCATTTTGGTTGCTGTATCTTCAATCGGGGAGAATTCGTTATTTGCGTAAAATGTGTACTTCAATACTAAAACATACAAGATTTATAAAAAGTGTTTGCGTTAAAACCATATCCTCAATCTGTCCAATTTTAAGTTGGTATTGTTTTTTTTTAAAGTAGTACATGTAAAATATTTGGGAAGAGGTTACTTTATGGCGTCTTCTAATAAAGTAAATAAACTCGTTTTGGGCGAAATGCAAGAAGTTTAAGAAGTTGTTGTAGTGATTATCTTACTAGAAAATTAGTATTTTCTTAGAGACATTACAGTATTATTGTAGAAGCCGAGAGCCAATTTGCAACGAACAAGCACAAAGTGAGATAGTGAGATATCACTAAAAAATTAGTATTTTCTTAGAGACATTACAGTATTATTGTAGAAGCCGAGAGCCAATTTGCAACGAACAAGCACAAAGTGAGATAGTGAGATATCACTAAAAAATTAGTATTTTCTTAGAGACATTACAGTATTATTGTAGAAGCCGAGAGCCAATTTGCAACGAACAAGCACAAAGTGAGATAGTGAGATATCACTAAAAAATTAGTATTTTCTTAGAGACATTACAGTATTATTGTAGAAGCCGAGAGCCAATTTGCAACGAACAAGCACAAAGTGAGATAGTGAGATATCACTAAAAAATTAGTATTTTCTTAGAGACATTACAGTATTATTGTAGAAGCCGAGAGCCAATTTGCAACGAACAAGCACAAAGTGAGATAGTGAGATATCACTAAAAAATTAGTATTTTCTTAGAGACATTACAGTATTATTGTAGAAGCCGAGAGCCAATTTGCAACGAACAAGCACAAAGTGAGATAGTGAGATATCACTAAAAAATTAGTATTTTCTTAGAGACATTACAGTATTATTGTAGAAGCCGAGAGCCAATTTGCAACGAACAAGCACAAAGTGAGATAGTGAGATATCACTAAAAAAATTAGTATTTTCTTAGAGACATTACAGTATTATTGTAGAAGCCGAGAGCCAATTTGCAACGAACAAGCACAAAGTGAGATAGTGAGATATCACTAAAAAATTAGTATTTTCTTAGAGACATTACAGTATTATTGTAGAAGCCGAGAGCCAATTTGCAACGAACAAGCACAAAGTGAGATAGTGAGATATCACTAAAAAATTAGTATTTTCTTAGAGACATTACAGTATTATTGTAGAAGCCGAGAGCCAATTTGCAACGAACAAGCACAAAGTGAGATAGTGAGATATCACTAAAAAATTAGTATTTTCTTAGAGACATTACAGTATTATTGTAGAAGCCGAGAGCCAATTTGCAACGAACAAGCACAAAGTGAGATAGTGAGATATCACTAAAAAATTAGTATTTTCTTAGAGACATTACAGTATTATTGTAGAAGCCGAGAGCCAATTTGCAACGAACAAGCACAAAGTGACATAGTGAGATATCACTAGAAAATTAGTATTTTCTTAGAGACATTACAGTATTATTGTTGAAGCCGAGAGCCAATTTGCAACGAACAAGCACAGCAGTTTTAGTTAAATTGTCAGAAACATGTAGTATTAAATCAATTTCTACCGCTAGTTTTGGTTTGTGTCGAAATTTGAGGGTATACTATTAATATTTATATTTATACAGATTTAATATTCATAAAATGATTTTTCTCAGATCTATTTTTTACCTGATTACACTAAAAACCAATCCTCAGACCCTTGAATGGTAGTTATATCATCGTAAACCAAAGAAATAGACATTGAAAATCGCCATTTTCAACAAATTGGTCTGTCATCCCACGGTTGGCTGGGGTTAATTTGACCTAGGTAGAACTGAGCCCCTTTCCATACATCTTCAGGGATGCTACAGGTCAGGGAAATCAGGAAAGTCAGGGAAAAGTCAGGGGAAAAAAACAGGACTGGAAATCAGGGAAAAGTCAGGGAATCCGGTCTCAAGTCAGGGAAAAATATAAAATCCCTTTACACAAATAAACTTACTGCCGCCGCGCCGAGTCCAAGCCTGCAGACGACGCGGCGCATATTTTACTTCTGTGTTGTAAAAGACCATTTAAGTCAATCTTTTTGTACGTATTAAACTGTGTTCACTTTATTTTATGCTTTTTTATATTTGCCGCCCTGTTAGCCTCAACACCGCTTTTTTTCCACCCATTAATGGCCAAAAACCCTAGGGATTGCGTCGAAAAGTCAGGGAAAAATGAAAAAATTTGGTCTGGAAATCAGGGAAAAGTCAGGGAATTTCATTATTGGAGTCCTGTAATTCAACATGCTACTAAGTTTATTTATTACTGGGTGGTACCCATGACAGTTCATATTATTTGCACTCCTGTGTGGTATATCGTACTTGATCTTACAATTCTAAATCTCTATACTCCATCGCTTCCAGCTCATACCCGTGCTTTTGAGGATGGTCGCTATATTTTTCGCAGGCGTGACCAAGAACCATTTACTCTTGCCAAATATTAAAGTGTGTGTCTTTTAGTAAAAGAAAACTACAAAGTCACACGTAACGAACGTATACACTCGTGAGCTATGAAAAATCGTTAAATTTACTTACACACAGATACTCGTACGAGTAGCTGATAATTTTCAGTAAATAACTGGAATAAACAGATCCAACACTATTTGATAATATTATTAATTGTCTGGTTAGATAGAGAGCTGCATCATCGGTTAACTGCATTGCATAGAGTCATTCATTAGTGATTCAATTTGTCCCCTGTACTGATATACCTCGGACTGTAGTTAAATTTCTGCTAATGTTTTAAATAGATTACCTGTATCTGCTTACCGACAAACACTCAAACTCATTGAGCGGAAAAACAAAAACTGATATTGCATGCGCGTGTTTATTTTGTACTTTAGCCTAATTTGTGAACTGAAACGATTATTTAATCCCGTGTAATGGAAACACGTGTAATTATAATCCTCTAATGGAAAACTTTTTAAGTTGTTACAGTGAAAAGTTAAAGCCCCTCTTCGGTGGTTGCCGGCGGACAAAGGACAGAAGGGAATATCGTAGCCAAGCGAAGCTAATGTTATTTATGTATGACGTCACCCGTGACTCACACTGCCACTCATCCCACACCCACACACGCACCACCACCACCACCATCCCCCACAGTCTACCTGTCAGATATAATCCACAACGGTGTGTAATTTTAATCCTAGTTGGACGTGGATATCAGTCAAGTCGTGTTCATGTTACAAAACATCTTCAACGACAAATTTCAAGTCCGATGTCGGTGTTATTGTTACAAATACTGACGCTGTAACACGTCATACCTCAGAAATGTCCGTTTGTAGCATCGACGTATGTTTTACGTTACCATTGTTATTAATGGTTCATTTTCGTCAGTGTACAAATTGAAATCTGCAAGGAACAGATTAGGGTTTACCAAGCGCTCTAGAGTAGGTATCCAACACAACCGGTTCGCCGAGAATCTTTTAGCAGAGTATAAAATACTGCATCGACTACAGGTCTGCGCGAAGATTAATGAAGACCGCTACGAATGATTGCCTGGTTATTTTATACCGTGTTAATATTTATAAGCGATAACCTAATTCGATTTGGTTTATGGGTAATCCATATTAAGCCGGTTTAATTAATTGTATCAGGAAGTCGTGATAAGGCGGATGAGACTAGGCCGCTAATTTTAGCATGTTGTGATTGTTATTCATCAAAATAAATAACTTGTACAGTATAGTGATAAATTATGCATAGAGCAATTAAACAGTCCCGCCAGTTCTGAAAGGTTAACTTAACAGTTATTTGTATATTCGTAGTTTTATACCGAACTAACATTTAGCAATGTATTGGTGATGTTTTTTTTTTCATTTCTGTTATTTTTGAAATAAACTTACAAGCTTAATAAATTTAAACGATTTAATGAGAAATTTTATGGATTATAGTGAATAAAAATAGGTTTTTCTAACTTGAAAAAAAGCTAAAAGTTAGGAACCTAGGTTCCTCTAAAATGACAGACAAATCATTCTTTCGAATGTTGTCCTAATATCGATTTCGAATGTTCTTTTTGTAGCCTATAATTTCTGGGTGTATTGCAGTGAAAGGGGAAACTGTGTGAATGAAGTGGTTCATTCCAATGACCTTTTCTATCCTCTGGTTTAGACATGTTTGAGGACATCTAGACTTGGAGGAAAGGATGACAGGGGACGTCGCTGCTGAAGGTTATTTGGTTCCTGGTCTGGTTTAAGTGCATAACTGAGTTCAATTTCAGAATGTTTTATACAATCAGCCTGTATTTATATAAAACATTTATTTGTAAGTTTGGTTTTTAAAATGAATATGTTATAAAACCAATTAGAATCTTTGTGACAGCAACTTATCTTCGAAGTTATTAATTTATATTATGAAAAACCACACATACAAAACTGTTGTCTTCAGAATATGTCTGAAGAAATACTATTATTATTGTTATTGCAATATTGGTATAGTTAACGCATACAATATTTTAGTGTTAATAATTATTTCACCTTAGAAGAAAGTACTGAATGTTGAGTTTGCTTCAGTTAACCTTTCTGTTATTGCATCTGGAATCTGAAATCTGACTCTGTAACATCTTAACTCTGGAATCTGGAGTCATATTCGTCTAAAGAGATCCAACAGAAGTCGGCAACGAAGAAGCTCAAAACGATCTCTTTACATCGTTCCGACATAAGAGACATCTAGACTACATAATATAGTGTAATCTAGGTGTAGAAGTATTGTCTATTTTCTCTTCCTACCATAGCTACGTTATGTGTAAAAAAAACTCGGTTGCTCCACCGTGCTTTGGGATTGTATCTAAAACATAGTAGTGCACTCAATTGCGGACCTGACGAGACAGTGAAAATACCTACTCATCTAGATTACACTAAGTTTGTAGTCTAGGTATTTCTGATTTTGAAACAGTACAGAGACTTCGATTTTAGCTTCCCCTAGTCGACGTTTTGGGATTTCTTCAGATGAACATGACTCCAGGTTCAATCATGTCTGTGACAAAGTCAGATTGCACAATGCACTAAGAGGAAGATGAACTGCAGCAAAATCATCATCGCATTAAATCAACCCTTACCACCATAACAACGTTATGTGAAGAAATCTATGTTCTCAATTTTTTTGTGCCTGTACAGTGTTTTAGACATGTCACTACTCGTGCAAAATACTGTTGTAATATTAAATTTAGGATTTATTTTTTGTTTTATTGCCTATATAATAAGAAAATATTACTTATGTTAAACATAAAAATTCACTGTAATAGAAGTAAAACGGTTGTTTTTTGTTTCAGGTGAGTGGATTGATTGAAGTTAGCTGAAACCTTACCTTTTGTAAGTATTCTTGAATATTAATTGAGATATATTTGAGACCATCTCAATTCAGTGACTGCGTTGAGCTATCCATTCATATCTTAGTTGGAAGTCGTATGTTCAATGTAATCTCTGTGCTTTATCATTTCATCATATACTATTTACGACAGTACTTTTGAGTTGTGATAGAAATATTTTGATGCTTGCTTAGATATTTTGTACAATAGGTTAAAAATATTTAGTATAATCCCATTGTTTTTAATGTGTTCCAACAGATAAGTCATTGTCATCATAAATATAATTCTTAGCACTAATATAGTTATTATTAATAGTTTTATCCCAATAGTACAGTATATTTATTATTAATTTTGTTTTGACTTTACTCCTTTTTGGTAGTGAAATCCGTAACTAATTAAAACATTAATATTTTGTATGTTACCTCTTTAGGATTGTCGCATAACTCTATGTACCTTAGGTTATGCTTTACATTTAGTCACTCTCATTAATTTCTATAATATATATCGTGAACTTTAAATTTTAAAACGTTAGAGCCAGTACAGGAAGACCAAGTCAAAAGTACTGTTTTTGAAAGATGAAAAGTGTGGATGGTGTCATGATACTTCTCACGGTAGGTGCACATAGACATTTATTTCTATACACCAATTTTGATACACATATGTTTTTGTGTTGTTACTTACTATCTGATATTAAGAGTAGGCTAATATTGATATATCATCCATGTAATAAATCTTTATATTTTATACTTTTTAGTACTTTTAACATAGGAATACTACAGTGACTATTAGTAATATTGGAATAATCTATACTGAATATAAATTACAAATAATTAACAGATAATGGTAATATTTAGCTTCTTAAGTGAATTATTCATTGATCGAAGACGAGTAGTAAGCCCCATTTGAAAAACGGACAAATGTGTGGTCAGCAGCTATCTCTGTTCAGTGATTAAAAAATACATACAAAAGGATAATTGCTTTTGTTTTTCACTGTTCAACAGAGCATAAACAGATAATATGATTATCGGTGAAAGAATTTATGTTGGTCAACAACACAGCAACACAGAACCAGTTTCCGTTATGCAGTTGTTCCTTAACTCGCTGAGCCAGCTAAGATGCTATCAGCCAGCTGTTAGCGCGTGGCCTGTAGTAATGGATGCGGGGGTGTTGTTATATTGGCTCATCCCTTACCTCACTCTCTCCCCTCTCTGACCATATTACTTGCTGTAAACCGCTGTCCGCTCCACGACATGCACTGCCCATATATCGGCTCAGTCCGGCTAAATATAAACGTTGCTGTGGTCTCTCTCTGGGAGCTTTGATGTCACGTGCAGCGCCCCTCCCGTCCCCTCACCCTTGTGTACTGTCATATATTTAACTCTATAGCGGAGCACAATTCCTCTATTTTCGTGTTATGCATTTATACAATTCGATAACAATTACGTAGTGTACCGCTTTAAATACCTATATTTGTATTTGATATTACGCAAAAATGGATATAACACAAATTTTTGTGCGAGTCACTAATAATCAACGTATTAGTGTTACAGGAGTGCGGACCTGAAAAAAACCCGTAGGCTATATTGTCGTTAGTTTGTTCCAAATATTGTAAAACCCGTTAATTATATCGTTTTTACAATGCGAACAACACAAAACATCGATAAAGATAGGAATGGACTAGTGCTACAATACAATTGCCTTATGTTTGATTCTCGTAAACGGAATAAGTTGGACGATCCATTGGCAGCACTGACGACAATGACAGGCAGTCCACGTGTTCAGTCTTGTAAGTTTCATACGCTAATCTTGATTACGTTACAAGATGTGAGACTCTAACTTGTCCAGAACTCTATTTGATAAGACAGATTAAATATGTGCTGGGCTTTAGGTATTGTACAGAAAACTATAAATTAAAATATTGTTAATAACAATATTCTAGCAATGATATAAGCTTATTATATTATATGCATGATCACAAAATCACAGTTTCCAAACATGGATAAATTAGTAAAAAACAAAACAAACAAAAAGGTATTAGTAAATTAATATATATTTCTAAATTTCAAATATAACTTCTTTAAATACGGTAAAATAACCTAAGAACGTTTTAAAGTTGTCTTTTTCGTCACATTCACTTAGTTTTGTTACTGAGACGTCTATGTGTTTCCATCGATAAACTGGAGCAATATATTAATTTTGTAGTAATGCTTCGGCCACTCTACAATTTATTATACCTTATGAAAGGGAACTTTGAAACAGACGAAGATACTCTTATAGTAGTTTCCAGTGATCAAGAATGTCTATATGAAATGTCATTGCTAAAATTGTAAGGATTATATGGAATCCGTGACAGATTCTCATTATCTCGAAAACTATTATTTGTTTATACGATTTAAACTATATACGTGATTAAAATTGAATTAAAAATTTAGTTTAGAAATGCATTATTTGGCTTGCTTGAAGAGGTACGAAGTAGAGATATATAATTTCTGGAAATGATTGAAGTCTATGAAAATGTAGAAATGCGTTCACATCTGTGACAGATGATGAGACTATGTAGAAGTGAATGCGAGGGCGTTGTTACAAACATGACATGTCAGCATCGTCAGTGTTGGCGTGTCAGTGCTGGTCATCGCACATTTCGTCAGTGCGTCTGTTCGCGTTGCGTAACTCTCCCAGCGGGCCGAGCATCTGGCAAACTACAGAGACTAGGAGACACACCGTCTGGGCGCACGACAGCCCGTCACTGGCGGCCTCGGGGCGCTACGGTCCTACAATATTACCTGTATACGGCGGTGATCTCTCCTCGACCTCTCACCTTTGTGTTTATCGCGCCGGACCTTGTCCTTCCGTGTTCGGCTGGCGTCCATTGACAAAGGAGTACAACGTGCGAGTACCCTGTGCGATGACGGAGTACAACGTGCAAGTACCCTGTGCGATGACGGAATACAACGTTTTGGACAGCAGTTGGCATAGTACTCGTATTATTGTTGCACCATACATATTTACTTACATTACCTTGTTTGGGTTGTATTTGGTATATCACCATTTTTACGGTAAGGAAAGTACGTTGCAACTGGCATTCAGTGCAAATTATTCCAGCATATGTTCAGCAAGTAAATGGCTATGTCTTTTTGGGAAAACTATCCGCTCATGCTGCTATTGGTCAATTGAATCTCAATTTACCTGAACTTGAACTTTAAAATAACACTTTAAGAAACACGTTGGACATTTCTGTTGGAAAAGTGCATGCATATGATAAACAAACGTCTCTTAAGAAACATCTTATCGTTGTATAGCACTGAGAAATTGTCCTCGCGTAACATAGTAGCTAAAAGCAATTGTGTTAAATCGACACCAGACTATCAGACAGCCGTGGGGTCACCGAGCCAAGGAACATCTGCCAACCCCATGCCAGCATACAAATACAGCCCTCCGTACAGTGGTCTCTCGATAGCATCAATACCAGGTGAGTAGTCTCGTGCCTGGGTGCCAGCTGCTGACTCTCCCTCACCTGCCCCTGCCCACAACGGAAACAGCAAAAATGATTGTGCCACTTCCGCTGTCCGCCCCATCCCTCCGAAATGCGAGGCTTCCTTCCGATCAACCCTTCACCCACACACTCGTGCCCGGCTCTTAATTCTAACCGGGTTTCCTAGCTCAGATTACAAAGCTTTGAAAATGTCGATCCTAAGTTCAAGTTCAATTATTTTAACTTTACCTTTTGTTCTACTTGTCAATTTTTGTCCTGCTAAACTATATTTAAAGAGAGAACGTCAGCGTATATAGACGATCTTCTGACGAGGTTGTCGTCCACTGGCGTTCGTTCAGCACCAATTTAATTACTCTCCGCCAAGTCTAGATCTCCCTACTACTGTCGGTGGATTGAGACGACGATTCGCACACAAAGAACGTCGTATCGTGCTCGTTACCACACTCCGCACCAATTACCTACTCTACGCCAAGACTAGATCTCCCTACTATTGTCGGTGGATTGAGACGACGACTCGCACACAAAGAACGTCGTATCGTGCTCGTTACCACACTCCGCACCAATTACCTACTCTCCGCCAAGACTAGATCTCCCTACTATTGTCGATCGACGACGTTTCGCACACAAAGAACGTCGCATCATGCTCGTTACCACATTCCGCACCAATTACCTACTCTCCGCCAAGTCTAGATCTCCCTACTATTGTCGACGACGTTTTCGCATACAAAGAACGTCGCATCGTGCTCGTTACCACACTCCGCACCAATTACCTACTCTCCGCCAAGACTAGATCTCCCTACTATTGTCGGTGGATTGAGACGACGTTTCGCACACAAAGAACGTCGCATCGTGCTCGTTACCACACTCCGCACCAATTACCTACTCTACGCCAAGACTAGATCTCCCTACTATTGTCGGTGGATTGAGACGACGTTTCGCACACAAAGAACGTCGCATCGTGCTCGTTACTACACTCCGCACCAATTACCTACTCTACGCCAAGACTAGATCTCCCTACTATTGTCGGTGGATTGAGACGACGACTCGCACACAAAGAACGTCCTATCGTGCTCGTTACCACACTCCGCACCAATTACCTACTCTCCGCCAAGACTAGATCTCCCTACTATTGTCGACGACGTTTCGCACACAAAGAACGTCGCATCATGCTCGTTACCACATTCCGCACCAATTACCTACTCTCCGCCAAGTCTAGATCTCCCTACTATTGTCGACGACGTTTCGCATACAAAGAAACGTCGCATCGTGCTCGTTACCACACTCCGCACCAATTACCTACTCTACGCCAAGACTAGATCTCCCTACTATTGTCGGTGGATTGAGACGACGTTTCGCACACAAAGAACGTCGCATCGTGCTCGTTACCACACTCCGCACCAATTACCTACTCTACGCCAAGACTAGATCTCCCTACTATTGTCGGTGGATTGAGACGACGTTTCGCACACAAAGAACGTCGCATCGTGCTCGTTACCACACTCCGCACCAATTACCTACTCTACGCCAAGACTAGATCTCCCTACTATTGTCGGTGGATTGAGACGACGTTTCGCACACAAAGAACGTCGCATCGTGCTCGTGACGCAACACTAATGGGGTTCCCGTGTCGGTGAGACTCGTATCTCGTCATTACCGTACTGGTCCACGCTTTATGTCAGGGGTTAAACGAGTCGCCTTTTTAGGAAGCTCAGTGCCAAGTATAAGAGTCTGGCTTTCTCAAACGTGAAATAAAACAAATTACTAGACGCAAATGAAATTTAATGGCCGGCAGTAATTTCCCTTAATCGTTAATGTTTATTAGCCGTCTCAGACGTTAGGGAATAATTGGATTTGAATCCCGAGGTAGACTTTCACAAGTGAATACATTTAGTCAAATACTTTAAAAGCCGAACACAATTATAGAATTTGAAGGTTAGGATTAGGAAGTGCGCAGTCATGTAGGAAGAATCAAACACCAGCTTGCCGCCGTATAAACAGCAGGCAATAGTACAACTATGAGAGTGGTTCAGTTCACACCATTAGTAACGTATGTAGATAACAAAGTCAAACGTATGCACGTCAAAATGATAGAACAAACCAGTTTTCCCACCTTAACTCGTTAAAAGACCGAAGAAGAAAGCTCGGTTTCGTCACTGTGACAACGGCGAGGGCCAGATGGTCCTTGTGTCCCGCTGGGCAAGTGGGCTGTCAATTTGTTTTTAAATGAATTGCACATTATAACTAGAATTATGTGGCCTCATTTGGGCGGTGCTCATGTTTGTCAGGAAAATTGCTCTTGGGAAAGAATGGCTCCAGTTTACGGGCTCCCAGCTCCTTTGCTTTATCCGATTCTCATAGATCTTATTGAAATTAAAGAGAACAACCTACAAGTGATTTAAATGATGAATAATTAATATACATTAATAGAATTAGCTTTCAATTTACAGATAATTAGAAGTGGAAAAGTTCCAAGAATTTCATAATCTTAATCCCAGATTATTCTGTTTGATTAAGTAATCTGTACAGAATTACACTGTTAGATATCTATCTGCAATGGAGATTCTGTTGTTTTATTTGGAAATGTAAATGAATAATTGCAGCACTTAGTAGTTGTAGTTCCTTATTCTTTATTTGTTCTATCAATCCGGCATTTAGTCCAAATTGTTTCAGCAAATCTTCAGCAAGTAATTCGCTACGTCTTTTTGGAAAAACTACTCGCTCTTTAATGGTTGGAAAACACCAGATAATAGAAAAAAACCTTTCAAGAAAAACTCTTTGAACTGATAAAAAGAAAAATGTTACTCTTGAATAAACTATATAATACCTTAGACAACAAATCTAGAAGTCTGGGACCGGCTTGTACATACAAATAAATAGGCCACTTTAGTGCCGTTGTCGCTATCAGAGAGGGCGTTTTTCTAAGTTTATACCGACACTTATCTCAATTCTCTTCTTATACTGTTACACTTGCAAGAGATAAATGACGTCATTCTCTTATACAACTATAACATAGACAAACATTGTAGACATGTAAGACCGGCTTGTAGACAGGCAGTGTTACTGCTGAGTGCTGATAAAAGGTTACTTCAGTGCTGTTGTCGCTATCAGATGGCGACACAATGTAATGTTTACATGGAGCCTGTGTTTGACGTAACAAGTGTGGCTGGCTGTACATTTGTTTTCCTTGCCATTCGCCAGTTCCAAATACGTTTTATGATAGTTGAGTTTAGGGATTAGTTGTAATTATAATTAAATAATAATTACAAACTGATATACCATTTCAGGTACAAATGTTTGAAGATCTAAATTTAATTCCAGAACAATCCTTTCAATATTGGAGAACGCATTAAATATTTCATAAAAATGTTGTTAAAACTATATTGTAATTACCATGCAAGTTGTATATTTGTATATGTAATGATTAATCAGTGGCAATTTGCCGATCAATGGCAATACAGCTTGTTTACGAGTAGTATTGTTTCACTAATATACGATTTTTGTTAGATTAATAAATTTAAATTTCGAAAAAATATGTATTTTAACTCCTCAGTTAATTACGATAATGTTACCCCAATCAATATAATGTTTTCAAACCTGGCATTAATTTCTCATTGGAGTGCTTTAATTACAATCAAGCAGTTAATCCAGACCGCATACAATTAATCTCTAGCCACACCTGTATCTGAAGCTCACATGGTGAGTTGTGATCTATGAGTTTGCTAAACTACTTAAGTACTATATGCGAGTTTGTACGATGTTACAGGCATCACTCGCTAACGATACTGATACATAGTGCTCGTTAGAACCGCTAATTAATTTAGTTAGTTGGTGCGCATGCTGATGCAGTGTAGTTGCGTCGGTCGATCGAAATTTGTTGGTTAACAATGAGTCGATCGACACGATTTAAGTGCTTCTATCAGGGATACTATCGCGTCGTTACAAACCGTCAACCACAGTTTGGCGTGGTTAAACCGCACCGATGCACTTCCACACCACTATCCCTACAGCCACTCGCGCAACGCCAAGCGGTCTGGAATACTATCGCGTCGTAACAAACTGCCAACCACAGTTTAACGTGGTTAAACCGCACCGATGCACTTCCACACCACTATCCCTACAGCCACTCGCGCAACGCCAAGCGGTCTGAGCTCCTATCCGGAATACTATCGCGTCGTAACAAACTGCCAACCACAGTTTAACGTGGTTAAACCGCACCAATGCACTTCCACACCACTATCCCCACAGCCACTCGCGCAACGCCAAGCGGTCTGAGCTCCTATCCGGAATACTATCGCGTCGTAACAAACTGCCAACCACAGTTTAACGTGGTTAAACCGCACCAATGCACTTCCACACCAGTATCCCCACAGCCATCAGCACAGCGTCACGCGGTCTGGCTTTGATCACTGTATTGTTGAAAATACCAATTATTAATTTCTTCATACCGACCTGTTGCGGATTCTATACAGATCAGTTTGTTAATCGATTCCTTGCAGTATATTTCGTTGGTTTATTACTTCCAAACGTTACCGGTTATGTTAATTTTACCGTAACTTAACTTCTCCGATTAAAACAATGCTGTCTAAAACGAATGTTCACTGATTAGCTATTCCTTCAAATACGGCACTTCTTCAAACCACAATACTCATAGTGTACATTAACTTAGTTCTTAGTACATTTGTTTTACTGGAGATTTTTTTTCACAAGAGGATACCTATATAGGTGGGTTATGACAGGAGAGTCTCGTTTGGTCATGGTTTAAAATCGACAACACATTAAACCAAAATTATTCTCAAGAAATAAAATTGAAACTCCAATGAATATAAATAATATTTATACCATCAATATTTTTACCTCCAGAAATAAATATTCTCTACGAACGTATATTTCATTAGTTTTCTTTCTGTTCTGTACTACTGTATCTTTAATAGTTACGTTATGGCATGTCCTCAGTACAGGCAATATTTATTGTAACAATGTTGTAACAGAGCCTACGTATTTATCTTATGAGATATAATGGTGAATTTGAAATGGAAATTGCATGGTTGGGATTTTTTTTCTAAGGGATATTGATTCCTTTTTACAAATTAGTGGAAGAATATTAATTTGGTGGCTGAATGACCCATCTTGATTCGCTTATCGATACAAACACTATATAACGCTCTGTCATGTGAGACTATTCAGAAATCGCTGACCGAGAGAAAAGTATTGGGTTATTTAATTTAAAATTTGTTTAGATCAATCTCTACATAATTTAGAAGATCTCTTACTGTTGAGAAGAAAGGCTGATGTATGGGGGGGGGGGGTTGATAATTATCACTTCTAAACTATTGGACGGACTTGATATTGAGAAGGAAGACTCAGGTATGGATGGTTGATATTATTTCTTACCTATTAGACTTGATGTTGAGAAGGAAGACTGAGGTATGGAGGGTTGGTATCACTTCTAAACTATTGGATTGTATGTTGAGAAGGAAGGCTGAGGTATGGAGGGTTAGTATCACTTCTAAACTATTGGATTGTATGTTGAGAAGGAAGGCTGAGGTATGGAGGGTTAGTATCACTTCTAAACTATTGGATTGTATGTTGAGAAGGAATTCTGAGGTATGGAGGGTTGGTATCACTTCTAAACTATTGGATTGTATGTTGAGAAGGAAGGCTGAGGTATGGAGGGTTAGTATCACTTCTAAACTATTTGGATTGTATGTTGAGAAGGAAGGCTGAGGTATGGAGGGTTAGTACCACTTCTAAACTATTGGATTGTATGTTGAGAGGGAAGGCCGAGGTATGGGAGGGTTGGGTATCACTTCTAAACTATTAGATTTGATGTTGAGAAGGAAGGCTGATGTATGGAGGGTTGGTATCACTTCTAAAACTATTGGATTGTATGTTTGAGAAGGAAGGCTGAGGTATGGAGGGTTAGTATCACTTCTAAACTATTGGATTGTATGTTGAGAAGGAAGGCTGAGGTATGGAGGGTTAGTATCACTTCTAAACTATTGGATTGTATGTTGAGAAGGAAGGCTGAGGTATGGAGGGTTAGTATCACTTCTAAACTATTGGATTGTATGTTGAGAAGGAATTCTGAGGTATGGAGGGTTGGTATCACTTCTAAACTATTGGATTGTATGTTGAGAAGGAAGGCTGAGGTATGGAGGGTTGGTATCACTTCTAAACTATTGGATTGTATGTTGAGAAGGAAGGCTGAGGTATGGAGGGTTGGTATCACTTCTAAACTATTGGATTGTATGTTGAGAAGGAAGGCTGAGTATGGATGGTTGATATTATTTCTTACCTATTAGACTTGATGTTGAGAAGGAAGGCCGAGGTATGGAGGGTTGGTATCACTTCTAAACTATTAGATTTGATGTTGAGAAGGAAGACTGAGGTATGGAGGGTTGGTAATCACTTCTAAACTATTGGATTGTATGTTGAGAAGGAAGGCTGAGGTATGGAGGGTTAGTATCACTTCTAAACTATTGGATTGTATGTTGAGAAGGAAGGCTGAGGTATGGAGGGTTTAGTATCACTTCTAAACTATTGGATTGTATGTTGAGAAGGAATTCTGAGGTATGGAGGGTTGGTATCACTTCTAAACTATTGGATTGTATGTTGAGAAGGAAGGCTGAGGTATGGAGGGTTAGTATCACTTCTAAAACTATTGGATTGTATGTTGAGAAGGAAGGCTGAGGTATGGGAGGGTTAGTACCACTTCTAAACTATTGGATTGTATGTTGAGAGGGAAGGCCGAGGTTATGGAGGGTTGGTATCACTTCTAAACTATTAGATTTGATGTTGAGAAGGAAGGCTGAGGTATGGAGGGTTGGTATCACTTCTAAACTATTGGATTGTATGTTGAGAAGGAAGGCTGAGGTATGGAGGGTTAGTATCACTTCTAAAACTATTGGATTGTATGTTGAGAAGGAAGGCTGAGGTATGGAGGGTTAGTATCACTTCTAAACTATTGGATTGTATGTTGAGAAGGAAGGCTGAGGTATGGAGGGTTAGTATCACTTCTAAAACTATTGGATTGTATGTTGAGAAGGAATTCTGAGGTATGGAGGGTTGGTATCACTTCTAAACTATTGGATTGTATGTTGAGAAGGAAGGCTGAGGTATGGCTGTTGGTATCACTTCTAAACTATTGGATTGTATGTTGAGAGAAGGAAGGCTGAGGTATGGAGGGTTGGTATCACTTCTAAACTATTGGATTGTATGTTGAGAAGGAAGGCTGAGGTATGGATGGTTGATATTATTTCTTACCTATTAGACTTGATGTTGAGAACGGAAGGCCGAGATATGGAGGGTTGGTATATCACTTCTAAACTATTAGATTTGATGTTGAGAAGGGAAGGCTGAGGTATGGAGGGTTGGTATCACTTCTAAACTATTGGATTGTATGTTGAGAAGGGAAGGCTGAGGTATGGAGGGTTTTGGTATCACTTCTAAACTATTGGATTGTATGTTGAGAAGGAAGGCTGAGGTATGGAGGGTTAGTATCACTTCTAAACTATTGGATTGTATGTTGAGAAGGAAGGCTGAGGTATGGAGGGTTTGGTATCACTTCTAAACTATTAGATTTGATGTTGAGAAGGAAGGCTGAGGTATGGATGGTCGATATCATTTCTAACCTATTAGACTTAATGTTAAGAAGGAAGGCCGAGGTATGGAGGGTTGGTACCACTTCTAAACTATTGGATTTGATGTTGAAGGAAGGCTGAGGTATGGATGGTCGATATCATTTCTAACCTATTAGACTTGATGTTAAGAAGGAAGGCCGAGGTATGGAGGGTTGATATCACTTCTAAACTATTGGATTTGATGTTGAGAAGGAAGGCTGAGGTATGGATGGTCGATATCATTTCTAACCTATTAGACTTGACGTTGAGAAGGAAGGCCCAGGTATGGAGGGTTGACAGTTATTACTTCTGAACTGTTAGACTTGAACTCGCGTTTGACCCACCTATAATTTTTTTTTAAATTTTCTAGTCGACTTTATTGAATAACTAAAGCTAACCGTGAAAGACCGAATATAATCCATCCCCTTAATTAAACCACGCAACTTTTACAAAGTATGATTTGTACTCTGCTCTGGAAGACTCCCAATGTTCGGCCAAGAGATAAGTTTCAAACAAATGTAACTGTTGAGTAAATATAATTTTTACAATTATTTCATGACTTAATCACGAATATAAAATAGACTGTGGTGGTAAATATCTTCAAATTGCGAAAAACGAAACATAAGAATATAAAAAAAATTGTAAATACCTTAATAAGAAATAAGGCAATGCCGTGCGGCACACTAAAGACTAGTGGTGTTTTTCGTCAAGAGTATATTTCCTCTTACAGAATATCCTTATTAAGCCACATAACCACAACAGAGTTCTTTACGCTCGTGCTTATAAATGTCAAATAGACTGTCCTAAATTTTGTGTAAGCTGGGTTGTCTGGATTTTCAGGAGTGATTAATCGTCAGAACTGTATGTATTAAGGGCTTCTTCACCGTCTCCACCCCATCCATCTGTAATAGTGCCAGCAGCAACCTTATTATTGTGGTGGGATTCAGCGTTAGTGTTTGTTACTGATAACGGGAATTTAGCATTGTTATTGCTGTAGATGCCCAATAATCACCTAATGCCCAATCTCAGAATAGATTATCTTCACCGTCCCCACCCCATCCATCTGTAATAGTGCCAGCAGCAATATTATTATTGTGGTGGGATTCAGCGTTAGTGTTTGTTACTGATACCGGGAATTTAGCATTGTTATTGCTGTAGATGCCCAATAATCACCTAATGCCCAATCTCAGAATAGATTATATTATCTTCACCGTCCCCACCCCATCCATCTGTAATAGTGCCAGCAGCAATCTTATTATTGTGGTTATCTTCCCATGATTAAAAGTTATTTTTAATTTAATTAGTCGATTTTAATGATTTCTTCCCTGTGTTAGAACAATAGCAAGAAACCCCAACCCAAAATAAGTTAGTAACTAAATATTCGTATCGGAACATAACATATTAGGTAAAAATAAATAATATTAAATACTGATAATGCCGTTACTACATTCATTTACTTCACTTTCACTGCAAGGCTAATCGCCTAATCGTGCCAACTTGTATTCACTTTGTCATTTAAAACTCGTCATAGGTTTTTACTCGCTCTGAGTTAGAGTGCACAAACGGAATTTTTCGGTGAATGACTTAGCTTAAATGAGGGATTCAAATAAAATTGTGTACCTTTTACTACGTTGATCTTCTTAACGTTTTATGCCATCAAAAATTAATTTTACCAATACCTAATGTTAAAATATATTATATTAATTCATTACCACAATTTATGTATACATTTTGTATACTAAACGTTTAAAATCTAAAAAAAACATGCACGTGTTGTATTTTAATAGGTTAAACAATAATAAACATGAGATAAATTTGTGACAACCAGTAATTAAAAACAAACGGTTGTGTTTGAGTTCATAGCATAAATAATAAGACATTACAATACATTGCAAATAAGTGAGAACATATTTAAATAACGTTATAATCTTATATGTGTTTTGCATGCGTGTATTATTGCGGTCAATAATTGCAGTAAGATCCCTGTAATTGTTCCCCAATCACCAAGATTCCACAGTGTCCCCGTTACCCCGTAAATATCCTCGCCCTGCCCACATCCCGACAGCGGATTCGTTACGAATTCCGGGCCTTTGTTGTCCTCATGTGTGAATTTATTGGCAGCTGCCCCTCCCGAGTGAAAAACGGGAGACCCGCTCAGTCAATATTTAATGTTCCTGATCCGACCACACACGAAAGTTATTATTTAATAATGTTCTGCTTAAAAAATATTTCCTCCCACTGTCTAAGCTAATTTTAAGATTGTTCCATTTAAGACTTTTTGAATGTTCCACTTGACAATTGAAGAGCGTGACGGTAAACATTCAGCAAAGATAGCGGCTGTCAGGTAATTTCACCTCCACTGTTTTCCTTCCATCAGTGTCTGATAGTGTCGCACTCTTGTCCGTGACAATAACGCGCTTGTAATCTTTCCAGCGTCACTTACAAGTACAAGATATGTACAGTATAACCCTGTCTGCTTTCGTTTATAATAAATCGAACACCTTTATGTTAGTATAAAATAAAGTTCATCAAACCATTGTAATACGGCCAATAAAATCTCAATAATTAGCAGGAAGAATTTTGAAACGTCCATTATTATTACCTGTTACTTTTCTGAGACAAACCTAATATCTAATTATACCTAATAAGGGCAAGGAGTTGGATTGAATTACAGTTAGTAAGCCTTCTAATTGTATGTCCTAGACAAGGCCATAGATAAACACTAAAGTCGAACAAACAGTATCGGGGTACTCCATCAGAGCGACTTGGGTGGCCTGCCTAGAGAACGTGTCGGCCGATCCGCCCTCTACAAGTCAATCTTGGTTCGGCTTTTTATCAAAGAACGGTTTAGGGGTCCCCGTAAACTTAAGGAATACAAATAAATCAAGCAAAAATTCTCTCACAAAAAACAACCAACATCCTGAGTATACGTACTCTCAAGAGTAACAAAAAAGAGGAAAGGATAATTACATTTTTCATTTTATAGGTTGAAATAAAAAAATATGTTGAATACCACATATATCACTGAATTTTGCCTTTTACACTGGTTTTTCTTACTGAGTGACTTTTTTAACTAACGGATGTATGTATGTGTGTGTGGGGGGGGGGGGATCCGACACCAACTTCCTATGATGTTCCTACTAGAGATCCGACCTTCTAGTTTTAGGGATAAAGAACGCATATTCTTGGATGCTTGGGATCAACTTTCTTGCCGTAGAATGCTGTAGTGATAAACCCTTTAGCATCTGTTAAATACCAGACTTCATATATAAAAGATCACGAACTTTGGTGCATCTGACGGACAAAACGATGATGGAAATGTCACTCAAATATGTCTCAAAACATTACAATTTATAAGTTACAATTTTTTGGTACAGCGAGATGGGAGTAACCGTCACAGATCTCAGAGATTCGTGGAGATTTGTCGCTATTAAAATGGATGCGCCGACGATTTGTCTATAAGATTTAACTATGGTGCAATGGGATAGTGGCTGCAGTTTATGGTTCACAGTATCATGCAACTGATCACCGGGAAGTTTGGAGACATGTCACCATCTGGGTTCGAAGATGTCCCTACTTTAGAGATCTGACATTCTAGTTTTAGGGGTAAAGAACGCTTAATCTTGGATGCTTGGGATGAAGTTTCTTGCCGTAGAATGCTGTAGTGACAAACTTTTTAGAATCTGTAAAATATCAAACTTCATACAGCGAGACGTGACCATAAGTGGAGAAGGAGATTCCGCAACTACTACTACAGACCTACAGGTACTTGGGAATTTCTTGAAATGTGAGTAAGATAGCCTATTGATCCAGGTTTAGTCAATAACTCTAAATATGAGGGTGATACGAAATGAAACATTTCTTTATAAGAGGCAAAATTACAGCCACATGGCATTAAATCCATGCCTTTCTTGCATTTAACCTAATATAAAGACTAAAATAAAACATTCTTATTTTTAAATAAAAATCAAATTAAATATTTTACTGTAAACATTGAGTAAAATATGAACAACTTACGTAACAACTTTATTGAAGAATATAATCTAAAAAATTTCATTATGACTAAAAAGTGTAATGAAACTAAGAAAACCTTTTTACAAACTAAGGCTTTAATCAACAAAATTCAACTAGATAACCTTAAATATTCAATGTATAAACTCAATCAGAATGTATAACAATTACTTAATATCTTCTTTAAATTAACAATATGATCTAGTTATGTTTACATGGAGTAAATTATATAACATTCTCCCCCACTGAATTTAAGAGGTAGTCATTGAAACGTTCAGGGATCCTTCTTATTCTTGATCCTCTTCGAGGAGAAAATATTTTATTTTCTTGATTGAACTGTTCAGATTCAACTTCAGTGTCTTTTGAAAAATCTTTCTTATTTCCTTGTGATGCATCTTCATGTTCATCCTCCACCTCCTGTACTTCCGACCAATTGGATAAGTCTGTCACCATTAGACTTTTATCACCTCGGGGAGCTAAGTGTTTTAGTGAAACAGTAGATTCTCTTCCATTGGGGTAACGAATTAGAGCGTATTGTGGATTTGCTTCTACTAATTCAACTTCATCAACTAGTGGTTCGTATTTGCTGCTTCTTACATTTCGCCTAGTTAGTACTGGACCAGGTTGCAGTAACCATGCTGGTAGTGAAGTACCTTTAGTTGATCGGCGTGGATGTATGAACATTCTCTCGTGTGGAGTGCAGTTTGTTGCTGTGCATAGTAAAGAGCGTATCGAATGTAGAGGACTCTGGAAGTACAGACTCCCAGTATCGTTTGGTCCAGTCCTTTGGATTTTAGTGACAGTGTAACGGTCTTCCATATAATTCCATTATACCTCTCAATTTGTCCATTTCCTGCAGGATTGTATGGGCTGGTTAAACTTGTAGCAATCCCCTTTTGATGAAGATATGCCCTTATTTCATCAGACAAAAATGATTTGCCTCTATCAGAATGGATGTAATTTGGTATCCCATAAACAGAGAACAAGTTTTCCAAACATTCTATCACAGTACTCGAAGTCATCTCTTTGCAGGGGTAAGAGAAGGGGAAGCGAGAGTACTCGTCAATAATATTTAACATATATCGATTTCTACTTGACGATGGTAGTGGTCCTTTAAAATCAATATTGAGTCTTTCAAAAGGTGAAGTGGCCTTTATCAATGTGTTGGTTTGTTTGTGGAATCTAGGTTTGACCTCTGAACAAATAGGACAAGATAAAGTCATTGATTTGATCTCATTAAAAGAATATGGCAAATTCTTGCTGCGTACCCAGTGATAGAAACGCGTTATTCCTGGATGGACAAAGAGCCTGGTGCATTTCAAAAAGTTTGTTGTCAGTCGTAGATGCATTACAGATCCGAGAGAAGTGCGTCTGCAGAAACGTTTTCTTTACCAGGTCGATATTGAATGTCGTACGAGAAAGGAGAAAGCTCTAGTCGCCAGCGCATGATTTTGTCGTTTTTAATTCTGCTAGAATGTTTTTGGTCAAAAATAAATGACAAAGCTTTTTGATCAGTTAAGAGAATAAATTGTCTCCCTAACAAAAAATGTCTCCATTTCTTAATAGATTCTACGATGGCCTGTGCTTCTCTTTCTACTGTTGAGTGTTGTTTTTCACTTCCAGACAAAGTCCTAGAAAAAGAAGGCAACAGGACGTCATTTTGGCTTAGTGTAGCAGCTATTGCAACTCCTGAAGCATCAGTTTCGACTATCAATTGATTTTCCGGTTCAAACAGTCACAAGAAATGATCTTTCTTATATCCTTCTTAATGTTTTGAAAATCACTAGCGGCAATGGAGGTTGGTTCAATAGGAAAATTCTTACAGCTTACCAAACTTCTAATTTTGTCAGAAAACCTTTGGTATCCATTTGGGAGTAGTATGATAACAATCCAAGTGTTCGTTTAAGAGAAGCAGCATCATGAGGCAGAGGCATGTCCAAAAGTGGTTGTAATCTCTCTGGGTCGGGACGTATAGTTCTATTTTTGATTTGATAACCAAGGATAGATATAGTATCCTGAGCAAATTTACATTTCTTCAGGTTCAATGTTAGATTGTATTTCTTAGCCACAGCCATAAACTTTTCTAAATTTTTATCATGATCTTGTTTACCCATTCCTCCTATTGTAAACATCATCAATATATGCGAAAGTACCTTCGAGTCCTTCTTCTGAAATAATCTTATTTATAGTCCTTTGGAAAGCGGACACGCCGTTGGTTACTCCAAAAGGAATGCGTTTGAACTGATACAATTGCCCATTAGCTTCAAAAGCGGTAAGTTGTTTTTCATGCTCTGGAATTGGTATCTGATGATAAGCACTAGACAAATCCAATGAACTGAAAGTATCAAATTTAGCAATTTTTAACACAAGTGATTCGATATCGGGCAAAGGATAAGCATCCAATAATGTAAATTTATTTACTGTCTGAGAATAATCTATTACAAGTCGTTTCTTGTGGTTTTCATTTTTGGTAATGAGCACTTGAGCTCGCCATGGAGAAACACTTTCCTCGATAACACCATCTTTCAGGAGAGAGACTGTATTTCACATTGTATAAATTTTTCATCTTCCCCAAAAAACCGCCTTGTCTTAGTCACAACAGGTCGACAATCTTTAGTTCATGTGCTGAAATAATGAATGGTGGTTCCACATTAGCACAGGCAACGTTACAAACAGAGAAAGATGATCTTGGTCCCCCAAAGTCTACAGTAACATTTGTATGTAGTTTCATGATATCATGTCCTATCAGTACATCAGTACATAACCTTGTCAATTACAAGCATTTTGATTTGTTTGTAAGCATTGTCTTGTACATACAGATCTACCCTAACATACCCTTTAATTGGTGAAACGAGTGACGTAGATGCCATCGACACCTGTTTGACTTCTGGAAATGTTTTAAGGTTGTTAGCTTTTACAAAACTACTATCAATAAAACTATCAGAACTTCCAGTATCAACTAAAAACTTAGCAGAAATTCCGTTTACATTTCCGGATACAATTGCTTTAAGATGATACTTTGGGTGTTACTGCTGAAGTTTATTATGGGACATGTTGTTAAAGAGGCTGAATTTATCTTACCGTTTTTAAGATTCTTAGATAAAACAAACTCTGAGAAAATGACCAGTTTTCGAGCAACCTTTACAAATAGCATCTTTTGCAGGGCAGTCATCTCTTGAAATATGTCTTGCTCTTCCACAAAAAATAACATTTCTGTCGGAGTCTGTGTGCTGATACAGCAGCAGCAGTAGAATTGTCTTCCTGAGTTTTTAGTTTGTCTGAAGGAATCTTTAAATTACTACTCGTATCAACGTAGTGACAATATGATTGAGGTACACCTGAAGTCATGAATAAGCGTCCGCATGTTTCTGAGCTGACTCTAAGGAACGAGCTATTTCTTCAACTTTTTCCAAGGTTTAAAAACGTTATGTTCCAGAATACGTTGTCTGATTCGAGAAGAATTTAAACCACTAATAAAGGCATCTCTGATAGACTCATCACTATAGGTTTTAGCATCGACATTTACGAAATCACACTCCTTACTAAGAGATTTAAGCGTTTGCAAATAGTGATTTATTGATTCTCCTTCTTGTTGTTTATGATTAGCAAGCAAGTGTCTAGCAAAAAAGTACATTTTTCTTAGGTATGAATAATGTTTCTAAAGTTTGTATAGCATTGTTGTAATCTTTACACTCACTGATAAATTCATAGTTTTTCATAGGTTAGAAAGTTCACTAGTACTCCAAGTTTCTTATCTTCTTTAACTTCAGCATTTTCTATGAATGTATTGAACGTTTGAAAACCAATGTTTCCATTGTTTAGAAGCATTTGTTGTTTCAGGGCTGCATGCAAATTTCTCAGGTTTCAGTAGTTTTTCCATTACAGAGTATTGAAGTTAGTATAGCAAAAAATGTTGATTAAATTGTAATGAAACTAAGAAAACCTTTTTTACAAACTAAGGCTTTTAATCAACAAAATTCAACTAGATAACCTTAAATATTCAATGTATAAACTCAATCAGAATGTATAACAATTACTTAATATCTTCTTTAAATTAACATATGATCTAGTTATGTTTACATGGAGTAAATTATATAAACAAAAAGTATATAAACCCATTCATAAACACACAATCACACACAAAGTAATAACCTACTACCTGAATGCTACTTGATATTAGTGGCAGGTTTGCAATAATATTTTTAAAAGCAATCCATACAACTTATTTGAAATAACATTTAGCATTTTGATTCTTTTTACCAATCACAACCAATAAATGTTTCAAACTAAACATAACCATCCAAATATGTTGGGATCTATAGAAGTGATAAAGTTAACTTTGGTTTGCTTAATAAATTAGTAAATTAAGATGAAATGTGTTAAGGAATAAAATAACATTGTATGTATGTGAATTTATTTTTTACGTATATACTATATAAGTTCAGAAAAGAAGTTAAGATTCTGGGTCTTGTCTGATTACTTTCAGAAAACGGATCTCGTCTGACCTGACAGCCCCTTCAGAGTCTAGTTCAACTTCTCGTTAAAGTTTAGAAATTACTCGGCGATCAGCAGCGCGTGTTTTCAACACTAGGATACCGAGACACTGTGCTACTGCTCAAATTATTTTTGTTGTTTCTCTCACTGTACACTCTCGCAGTTAACATCATACCTGGTGTAGTCTAAAAACACGATGAAGTTTTAATACCTATTTATTGTAAGTACGATTTATAAAATCCCGCAGAGTTTATAAGTTGTGAGTTTCTTTATTCCTATTCCCCTTTGTCATAAATTTGTTTCTTAAAATCAACGCCTGAACAATTGAAATTGTCTGATAGATCTATTCGTACTTCAGCTTGTTTATGTGCTGCTTCTGCCCTTGGAAGTGGTTACGAACCGTTTCTGGTTGGCACTGTGCCTTATATAAAAAGCACAATCTTGCTAGTCTTAGACCGCATATCCTTCTCGATACTCAACAGGTCAAAAAGAACTACGTCGTCAAACACTCTTAAAAAAATTATTGATATATTTTAATTAAATTAGGGATCCCTCATATTTTATTTCAAGG
Organism: Homalodisca vitripennis; assembly: GCF_021130785.1. NCBI lineage: Eukaryota > Metazoa > Arthropoda > Insecta > Hemiptera > Cicadellidae > Homalodisca > Homalodisca vitripennis. The sequence goes on from NC_060210.1 coordinate 178,911,962, forward strand.
CATGAAAAATGTTATAGTTTAAAGTTAAAATTTACTTTAATTACCTCTTATTTTGCCCACAATTGATTTAATGTCTTTTAAGTAGCGCACTATCGTTTAAGATGTATTTGTCACCTGTAGTCTAGCTAGAAGAAGACTTAAATTATACTCGTTGCAAGATTTTCAATTTTAATAGACAACTTAAAGAGCACATTTTCTTACATTTTTAGGTTACTTTTAATAAGAAAGTATTTATACAAAATTATGTATCCATATTCATATCTACTTTTATTAAGTGCCAATAGTGGTAATGTCTATAATAATAATTCAGGCAAATAATAATAGTTTATAAAATATTTAAATAAATCGAGTTTGGTTCTTAATTTAATTTGCAGCCGATCAAAGTATATTCCAATTTTTATGTTGGGTGTGTACAAATTTTTCAAACATGATTACTGCATTTAACAATATACATTTCTCGTAATATATTGAACAAATAAGAACTGTGAACTGTGAAATGCATTAAATTTGGACATCCTTTGAGTGTTTTGTGAAAGAGCCAGCTACTCTTAGCAAAATTTCAATAGGAACTATATTATTTTGATGTTTTTGTTTTGTGTCTTTGCAAACAAACCATTTTGATTCAGTATTAATACACGTTCGGTTTACATTAGCCGAGAAGGAATTCTTTTCGGAACGCCTCTGAATTAGGAATGGGGTGGCAGGTGCGAGACCTTATGAAGGGTCTGACCTGTGCACACATGTCCGTGTGGAACTGATTAGACGCGTCCACGTGATCTGGCATATCAATGTCACCAATGAACGTATTTTACAGCGACCTCAATCTATTTACAATATTGTTTGTTAACTAAATAGTAAGGTGGCTAAATGTTTCTACTAAAGATCCGAACTTGTACTATTTGAGACATATCTATTTTCGAAGTCATATACATATTTATGAAGTCAACAGAGATTTTGATAAGAGATGGGGAAGTGTTTGCCGGATCGCTGCGCCATCTGCGCACACGCGCCGCTGCTGTAGGCGGCAGCAGAGCGAACCAGTCACATTAGCAATCTTATCCAGTCCTGGGCCCCGACTTGCGTAACCAGTCCACGAATTAACAACATTCTCCTCCCAATTGGGCTAATGCATCTCGAACGTTTCGTCTTAGCCGTTATTCTATTTGAACACTTCCTCGCCTAAGTATAGCCTGTACTCGCACTTATAGAATTTTATCTCTTTTTCCACGCCTTTCAAATTAAGACATATCTGTCGATACATGTGTAAAACCGGTTTCTATTCTCGTGAACGACCTTTTCCAAGCCTCGTTCCACGTCAAGGCTTTTAAGATAAGTTTACAACTTGCTTTTAGTTTTATCTGCGATGTATTTTAAAATACTCCACTGTGAATAGCGCGTTTTTGTGAAACGTCAAAAGTCACAAATAAAGCGAACTTTTGACCTTGATTTACTATACGAATTAAGCAAAATGGGCATATGTTGTATGTGATATAACGCACATATATATTATTTTTCTCTACAAATAAATATGTTCGTAGTAAAATGTTGCTTGCTTGTCCTTGATATTTATACAAGGCAGAAAACCATAGCAGTCGATAGTAATAAAACTTTAATGAATACAGATTTTAAGTGTGATGTAAGTAAATAGAAGCTGGCAGGCTGAGGCTTATATTAAGACAGAATTTAAGATTTACTCTAGGTAAAAAAAGCTAACGGATGTATAACCTTTACTTCAAGTAACGTATGCAATTTTTTACATAACTTGTTTTAAACCAAGGGAGACAAAATAATTTGACAAATAAATAGCAGCCACTGTATCGGGAGAATACGCGTCACAACATTTGCAATTTGTGCTGTAATTCGAAGCTCATTAAAATAAAGTGCTCAACATCAATGCTAGCCTTGAATATGATTACCGTTGAGAAAATTGACTTCTAAACATAATTTAATACAAGAACTGCAAAGTCATGTGGAAGGCCCTTTAATCATTTTATACACTGTGGCTTTAGGATTATTTACATATTATGAACTATTAGTGAGCACCAAAATTACATATTCTGCGCGGAGTGGTGTATTTCTTCTCCCTGTTTCTATAGAGTTAACCTATATTCACTATATTGAGTACTAGCCCCTTTTCATCATGAGCTTCTGTTCCCAAATGTCTGTCATAGGGTTTAAACCCAAGCAAATGAATATTTTATGATCTATTTTATGTAATTTCAGTATGACCAGTCTGGTATTATTTCAGTTTACATGTCTGATGAAAAGCACTGGATTTTCCAAATACTTATTAATGTTGTAAAGAGGATAGTTTTGCATAGAGAGATTTTCCCGGCCTATAGGTTTCACATATGGAACTTTGCATGTTTTACGAATGTCAGGACGTTAGCTGTAATCCAATGAAATGTTTATGTTCCTATCAAAAATAAGAGAAAATCAGTTCTTTTCACTTCGCACATGTTTTCGTCGTTTACATTTACAATAGTGAAATTTATTTACTAAAGTTGTCACTTTTAGTTGAAATTTTACTATTCAGATAATGAAAACTGTACTAAAGAGGTTAAGTAACTGAAATTTTAGAATTTGAAGACAACTAAGAACCGTAAATCAATATACAATTTCGGTACTTTATTTCTAATACAACACAGAATACCCACGATACTCTAAACTGCCTTCTCCCGACGAAACCTTAATAGCAGCTTATGAATATAATTGATGGTTTCTTTTTAGTATATTGGAGTATACTATCCTAATTAAAAGTATCTTAACTCTGCCCTTACCACAGGTATTACATTTAAAATCACAGTATAAAAATAACAGGTTAGACGTGAATCATGTCATGTTTAGATCGAAAAAACGTAATTATTTATGTCATAGCAGATTTAGCATTCGCTCATTATGAGAAAATCTAGAGAGAACTAGATAGGAACTTCAGTTCTAGCGTCCCATACAAGTCTCACTAGTTATATTTTAGAGTAAAGTATTGCATGAAATGTAAGTTGCTGTAAAAAGAAAGGAATGAAAAGAAGCGGGGCTACCGTTTGGATACAGATTAAATAACATAATATATGGACTCATTTGCTGACTACAACACAAACACTGTTAATTTGTCAAGTGTAGAACATGCTAAGGGAAGCTGATTTCATTCTTAGTGCCATATTTAGGTTTAGTTGAACTTCAACCCATGAACAACGTCACAGCCGACCTTAGTCTGCAGCTCTATTGAGTTCGCTGACAAAGCCACTCACTCATCAGCACGAGTGTCACTAGTTCACCGTCTCAGCAATGTTTTAGTGTTATTACGATTTGTTTCAATAGTAATTCTATAATGTGTACTGTATGTAAATGCTTAACTTTCAATATCGGTTTCAATAATAGTTATAATACAATAAAGTGAACCGCTTTCCTTTTCTTGCTTTATTTATAATTAAGATTATTTTGTTGTCTACAAATTCATGTCTTATCCATTTCTATGCATTTATACGAGAGTATACAACTGGACAGGAGATAACTTAATAATATCAACTTCAATTTTTTTAACTATGATCACTTAAAGAACTATTCTCAATTGCACCTAGATTGCAGCCGGTTTTCCGGTTAAGATAAACCGGAATAAGCCGGCTGCTCTGACAACAGCTGGTAACGTGCGATAATGTGCTATCATTATCAACTGGTCCACTAATTAATCGTGATGTGCCTTTGAATCCTTCTAAGATCGCAGTTATTGTATGAGACATATCAAGCCTGACCGTTTGGCTGTATTATTTACCAACAATACAAAGAGATCTCGTTTAATAATTTTGATACTTATGTTATCGCAAGAAACGTATCTTCTATACTCAGGCAAAGTTTAAACAATATTTCGCCTTAAGGATTAAGTATTTTTTTACCGCAACCCAAGGCTTGCAGTGATAAATCTGTGACATGTTCACATGTTATTAGTTTTACTTAGTGAATCTTAAAACACGCTCCATATAACATCTGTTCCACGTAAGCACAGAAAAAGCTAGCACATAGTCCTACTGGAACTCTGCTCACAGCGCAATCCGACGGCCAGAAGTAGGAACTAGTATTAGCGGGACGTACCGCATCACTAGCGAAATCTGTGGACTGTTTCTTCTGTTATCCTCAGTGAGCCCTCAGAGTTAGGATTTCGCCACAGGGTCACTTCAGTAGTGCTTTCTGTTAACTGTGCTAGCGTACTGCAACAATAGTAGGCAACTTGTGCATAAATTATGTATTATCTATCAACAACGGAAATAAGATCAGATACTTCGTCATAAAAGAAAACGTATCATTGCAGACGTCTTTTTGGATTTTTTGTTTATTAATATGTGAAAAGATCTCAATTAATAATGTTAATGTTAGTGCTATCACAAGAAACTAATGTTCTATAGTCATGCAAAGTGTAAACATTACGTCTCAGAAGTACGTGCTTTGAACAGTTTATTGCCACAGTACAGGTTCACAATGATGTCTCGTTATTATTATACATATAACTAAATCATATAAAGTCATTTAATTTACAGATTTGAAAAAGTAAATAAATACCACGAGTAGCAGAGGGATGGAGAGAGCAGAAAGAAGGGAAATAATGACGCATTGTTGTAGATCCCAGACTGTTGGTCTCCACATTGGCAGTGGGTTGAGAGATTCTCTGTAATTGTGTTTTTGTCTTGCTTGAACAATGGGAGGATGAATGCTACTCAGATCGAGGTAAACATTGCCTCAAGTTATTCCATTTGTATGAAATAAACAGTATGAAATGGAATCATCCAATTCAGTCATCACGGAACTTATATCATAGACTGGTGTTATAATCTGACACATAGCAATCTTGTAATATCGCAACCGTTTTTATTGAATCCATTAAATCCATAAATCAATTTACGGACATTTCGTAACAGGGGCAAAGTGTGCCCAATAATGAATGGGTGTAACGGCTGACTTCCGACTTTCTCGGTGTAACGGCCAAAAATTCATCCACTTCCGGTGTAAAACACGGTTCCTCCTGTTCGCGCAATACTTCATAAATTCGGCGCTCTCCTCTCGGCTTTCTCGATATGTGATGCCTAAGTGAAAGTGGAGATGGGCGAGATAGCGAGCACTGCAGATGATAAGGAGAGAGCACGGCGGGCGGCAGCTGTGCCTCCAATACCGCACGGGCACGGCTGCGTCTGCTTGCGTAATTAGTGCGTGTAATTGCCACTAAGCGGCGCGCCGAGCTCGTCATTTCGCCCCTTATAAAGACTGCACACTTGTCAAAAACAATGGCTGCTCTGACAACAGCTGGTAACGTGCGATAATGTGCTATCATTATCAACTGGCCCACTAATTAATCGTGATGTGCCTTTGAATCCTTCTAAGATCGCAGTTATAGTATGAGACATATCAAGCCTGACCGTTTGGCTGTATTATTTACCAACAATACAAAGAGATCTCGTTTAATAATTTTGATACTTATGTTATTGCAAGAAACTTATCTTCTATACTCAGGCAAAATTTAAACAATATTTCGCCTTAAGGATTAAGTATTTTTTTACCGCAAATCAGGCTTGCAGTGATAAATCTGTGATCATCATCACAGAAGGCTATTCTTATTTTGGCTTGACAAAATATTATTTATTTTAAATATTCAAGTAATAGGAAAAGGGGAACATCTTTTTTATCACTCCACGTGAAATTAATTAAAGTCATTTAGTGTGAAAAATTACAAGACAGTTTTATTAATCGGGCCCAAATAAAAATGGCTGAAGATAAAAATAAAAAACTTTTATAGAAGGTACTGGAGTTATATCACCATTGACTTTTTTGTGTTTAAAAAATGTAATTTCTAAAAATTGTAAGCATAATTTCTTTAAACTTTATTTAATTACAAAATATAACGTCCCTGACAAAAATATATATTCCTAATCATGTTTGAATATCTTTGTCAATGCATACCATTAGACGCATAAAACAAACATAATTATACTTTATTTTCATTGTATAAAAATATTTTCTAGACAGAATTCATAAAAATCCGCCTGGAAGAAATTCAAAGAGAAGCATTTACACTTTGTCCGCTTAGGGAGGGCGATTGGAGGATTAGCAGAATCTTTGTTCACACAAGCACGCTCGCTGGTCATTTACAATAGCCCGGGACCGGCTCTTACAGGCGGCGCTCACTAAAAATAGCGCAACTGTAATCCATTTCTTCTTAAATATTTTGTTAAAGTACAACGTAATTACGAGACACAAAATACATGAATAGTGTTTGGCGTGAAATAGACGATGTAAGGAAAACGTAACGATTTAACGAAGAATCGAAGGATCCAATAGAACGTAACGAAAGAAGACTACCCCTATACATTTAGACCCCAAAATAAAAATGAATTATCGTTGGCACGGACATACTGCCTTTTGGCATTTTGACCCTTAAATCAATAGTTTTTTTATTATAGGTTCCAAAAGAAACATATGTTAGAAACGACTGTAAGATCGTTCTAACAAGAGTTATCGTTGATACGGACATACCGCCTTTTGGCATTTTGACCCTTAAATCAATAGTCTTTTTTTTATAGGTTCCAAAAGAAACATATTTGACCCTTAAATCAATAGTCTTTTTTTATAGGTTCCAAAAGAAAGATATGTTAGAAACGGCTGCAAGATCGTTCTATCAAGAGTTATCGTTGATACGGACATACCGCCTTTTGGCATTTTAACCCCATACGAACATACATCAATAGGATTTTAAGATGGTTGGGTCCCTTAAAAAAGGTTATTTAAACTATGAATAGTTCCTAAAGGACTGTACTGTGTCAGTACCGCTGGTAAAGTATCGATCTCGACCTGTTAAAGTAAAAATGCCATTTTAAGTACTTAGCCGAACAGTTTTGACCCTTTCCTGACCCTTTACTAAGCGGACGAAGTACATAAGTAATGAATTCCTTAAAGACATGACACTTTCCCCATAAAAAGTTTCTCGATATTGGAAATACGATAATTCAACTCTAATTGTGGCAGTAATAATACAATCTCTAAGTTAGATTTCATGTATGAGTACATCTCATATGAATACTGTATAAATAACTATATCGCACCCTTAGTGTTTACTGCCTGTTTATACGGTTTATTCATGCCATAACAATAAAAAAATTTAAGTAGTGTATTATTTTTCCAAGCAAAGTTAAGGCTAAGGAGAGCCCCCTCTAACACTTAACATGTGGACCAACGGCTTAAAGATGGTTTCCGAACCACCACCAATGACGGGCAGGCGGATTTTAAGGACAGGATCGCTCAGCACACATCCATTCAAGCAGCAGCAACGCTCCACTTTGCTTGATTCGGTTATATTCTAAAGTCAGGAAGAATTTTGATTAAAATATTACCTGTGTCTTTTTCTTTGGTTTTTGTGGATCGTAATTAACGTTCAATAAACGAGTTGCTTTTTCAGCCTAGCAAAGTTAATTCCAATTATAACGGAACTGCACCATAAACAAACTTACTTTCAAAACCACAACAGTGCTCTCCAAACTTTTCTTGGTCATGAGACTGAACAAGTTTTACAATTAAAGCCTGTTTTAGATCAGTCTTATTTTAGTAATAATTAAGTTGTTCTGCGTAAAAATACTATAATCTTCCTATTTCAATTTCCTTTCCAACTCTAACGTTAGGGGTATAAATCAATGATTTACAGATTACTTAACATCTAGACTGTCAAATGGAGAACGAAATAAGCCTTTAATTGTCACAGTAATATCGCAACTGCAAACTTTAAACTATTTGTCAATTGTTCAGTTTGGTCATATTTTCTATTGTTACTGACTTCATTATCTTTAAACGAATGAGATAAAGTGAGTGCAAGTGGTTTTTGTCACTCATTAATATTTTATTATTTATGCGCATCAAATCATAATAACGCTTCATATATCGGGTTTGTGGTGAATAAATAGTGAGTAAAACGGTTATACAATCTTTAGTTCGTTTACTGTTTTAACTGTATGTAGATATCTAATCGTGCGAAGTACATGAAAAGCCACAATAATCAATGGTACACATTACGTGATCAGGTCTACATATCGACCAGTGTTATTGCTTTTTATGTTATGTACGTACAAGATTCATATGGAAACATTAAAAAAAAAAACTGTCATATTTTTGGAAGCCATTGGTCTTTTTAGGCCAGCTTAGGTTACATACATTGCTGTTACGTCCCGCGATTCGTATGATTTAAACCATCTATTATTGTTAATTAAATTTGTGACAATAACGTTTGCTCCTCACTCGTTTTCAATCTCATAATTTCTTACAAATCAAAAAATGTCGTTTTAAGTTTAATATCCTATTTCATTAGTCACGTTAGTACACATATGAATTATATTAGCCATATGTCATATTTCGTCCTTATGAAGTCGCTGTGGCATAATAATACTATAGGCATATTGCGGTTACGTCTCGTTATTTAAAATCAAGTATATGACAACAAGTAATACAGTACTTGCGGCATTCCCTCCGAAAATACCGCATTTCTCATAATGATAAACATTTGTCGTAAGTGAGTCCTTAGCATTCGTTGCTCTATGGACTTATCAGATTACATCAATTTGGTTATAGCTAAGCAAATAAAGAACAAACACTTGTTATCACCCTTCCGATGTATTTCTTACTCTAACATTACTTTAAAGTTTCGTCCTATATGCGCCAGTATTTTTATTTCTTTGTATATTGACAGTTTTTATTATAGATAACAAAATAACGCCAATAATTACCTCCCCAGAACCTCATGGAGATTAGTAATTTTACATAAGAAACAGCCTCTGTACTTCTTACAACTATTCATAGTTTATTTTTACTTCATTTGACAAGGGCGCAGAATACAATTTGGATTTTAATCTTAAATCTTGCCTTAAATCTTTCTTTGGTGTCATATGCCCACACTTAACAGCTACGTGATGGCATGTATTACTCGAGCCGAGCATTCTGAAAGGTACTATTTAGATAGTCTATTTTAGACTCGTATAATTTACTATAGACCTTCACATTAGTCTTTCCACTATTTCTCTCAGCGCCAGTGTCATTTTATGTTCACTTTATGACTCTCTCTCCACACCGTTCCATTCCTATTTCCGTTCTTTTTGTTTTCTGATTATAATCTGAACTAGATTTACCACCTCTGCAGTTTAAAGGAAGAACTGTAAATACGTACATTACATTGGCCTGCACTTGTCTTCGAGGACTTCTTTAATTAAATGTCTTAATTTCTTGGCACATTGATATTTATGCCAGTTTTTCATATCGTAATACCAATTTACCTCGCAATGACTGTCAGTAGTGGGTAGTAATAATGTATTTTTACCTCATACTAGAGTCTCTTTTATTGTGATATTCATGTTCTTAACCTTCTGAAATGCATTTATGCTTCGAGGAACCGTAGTGTTGATTCTCAGAGCACCCGGTTTGAAGCACCTCATCAAGTGATCATGCAATCATTACTTTTGAAGCCATTATTATTAATACACAACATACACAACAGCATTACGCAAATCACGCCATAAGCAACCACCGACACGCTGGGGTACCTGGGATTTATCATCAGCGTCCTCGATCCTTTAAAACTCTCTGGTCTCGTCTCAAACTGACCCTGCAGTGACCGGGTCGAGTGGCAGCAGTAATTTATCCTCAGGTCGGAGATGTTATCAGCCAACATTAGCTCACCACCCACGAAGCGGCGCGAGCAGCGGGCCGCCAGGGGTAGCCGGGATCCTCGTCAGTCTCCTCTCTGCCTCACTTCTTAATTCATGACCGTGTCCTGCTTGCCTGTCGAATCATTTTACATAATGATGAGTTATGGACTCTAACCCTTCATTATCGCTCTCTATTGTTTCCACTTTTGAGTATTCAATTATTCTCACAGCCAGCGGCTTCATTATCGATGTTAATGAATCGAGGAAGATAAAATTTGAGGAACGGTGCTCCACTTTTAGTTTAGAGCCTGAAATGAAATATTGCTCAAAAGTAATCCTTGGCATTGTTGTGATTGTGGGTGGGGACGGTGGTGGGGTTCTTGCGCTAAGTTCCGCTTGTGCATGCGTGCCGCGCGTCACAACTGGGCACCCACGGCTTCCTGCCTGTGATGATGGCACAACACCTTGGTGTGTCCTGCCCACGGTGCGGCAGCCGCGTACTATTGTCTTCCCGTCGTAAACTGCCAGTGTTTGCAAGACTAGGTCACCTCGACTGTTCGGCCGAGCCTAACGGGGAGCATGTTTTTGCTACAAAATTATTGAGTACTTACTAAGTTGTCACTGAAAGAAAATCACATAAACTAGTATAATATGAACTTTATTTGTTATTTTGTTAAATAATTCCCTCCTAATTCGATGGTCGTCACAGTTATGTCACATAGTTTAAGTAGCAACTCTCTAAATTCTAACCCGACCGTCAACTGTGTTTGGTATAGTCCACCATTCCTCCCGTAGGAAGTACGTAAAAAGTTATTCTTCACCAACACGAGTAAGGCATAGTGAGTCCGAGAAAATGTATTCGAAACAGTAACAACCAACTCTGTAACGTTTGTGGGTGATCAAAAACAAAATATACATAACCTGCCTATCATTAAAGCAGAAATGTTAGTGAAAGAAACTCCTAGGGCTCGGTTACAAACGGTAGCGTGAAAAGAACCGTCTCCTTGGCAACACAGAGTGATTTAAAATGATTAAAATATGGTAAAATGAGCAATGTGAACTGAGTGCAGAATTGAACTTGCAATTGGAAAATTCAAAGTCTAAGTGCATGAGCGCAGAATGTTTGAACGGTGCTGTGGGTTCAAAGGAGCATTCGTTATTCAATCATGATAGAAGTAGTATCAACCCACATTCTTAGGTCTCAACTCGGACCTTCGAGTTCACACCAAAAAAAGGTCATTGTCAAGAGCAGAAATGTATAAATCACTATCTCCCAAGACATGTATTGGTTTGGGTCATCTTAACTTTGCTTACAAGAGACTAACACTTTTCTTGGCAAACAAACGAACATCGTCAGCAAAAGGTAAATCGTAGTCTCTGTTAGTAAATCTCAGAGCCTCCATCTTAAGACATAAATCTAAAATAAAATCCACAACAAGGCAACACAAACTAAACCCGAGACCTCTCGTCTGACATCTCCGTCAAACTCCACTCTGAGAATCTCGGTATGTGCTCTCGAAACGTATTCTCATGTTTTCGCCATAACTCTTAACAATAGCAAAAAAGTTCACTGTCAGAAACTCAATGGCCAACAAGGAAGCAACGTGGCTCTGGCAAATTTTAGAAGATTACACGAAAGAGTCTTGACTCGCTGGCTTATGCCAATTATGTCCGACTCCCTAAGGCGCTGAACCTTCGAATGCGTGAAATCTGTAACCCAACCGCTAAGACAAAGTACTGGGTAGTTGCCTCCAGTACATTGAGAGGTGGAATACGATCATGTCAATAACACGTCCAGGAGGGTTCTTACATTTTCTTTCTCGTATTGTGAGCTCTTAGTCTGAGGCGAATAGACCTTTGGTGTCGGATATAAAACAGTTACGGCCTCTGTGTTCGATTATAAACGCGCAATTTTACTGCCCATAAGATTTATGTTACGACTTCCGTTCAAAAGCCGGCGATTAGTCCACAAAAGAGATCAAATTTACTTTCCACTTTACGTGATCCAATTTAAAAGATATTAACTTTAATTCCCCTCTCCCCCCCCTCTCTCCCGGTTACTCTTGAGGTGAGTTCGGAAAGAACCACAAACGATCGCCTTCAGCTTCGACTTTCCCCGCGAGAGGTCGCGGTCCGCGCCGCGGCGAGTTAAGAAGCAGAGCAGATCGAATCGCCGTATGATTGGTCGATTGTGTGGGGCGGGTCGACAGTGGCTGATGGCTCGAGAGGACGATGAAAGTTGATCGAATCACACACGAGGACAGGCTCGAGGTTACAGCACTGTCAGAACCGCCATTGTGTGTCCGGGCCACCGGTACAATGCGACTATTAACTTTTCAAATGACGCGGAAGTACAAAACAAACCCCAATTACTCGCGTTACGTAACGTGTAGTACTTCACACTATAGAGTAACACCTGTGAACTCGTGTTGCAGCTGGTTTCACACTTCACTGCAAAAATAATATACATTATCTTTCCTTCAAAGAAGTGAGTATATACCATAACACGTTAATGAAATCATATTATACTTCTTTCAACTTAAAAAATGCGATGACAATGAAAGCCTTATTTCTTAGCTGGCTTGGAAAATCACTCCAAGTGTTGTCATTAATCTAAAGAACATCCTGGTGTTTCATGGTTCATTCCATTGTCTGTAAAGCTACAGTTCTAAAGGTTACCTATAATCATGCCAGGACTATAGTCCTTCGCACCCTCGCTTTTTGAAGATAATGGGCATTTCCTTGACGTCATCCTAGCCAGATGAGAGACATGCATCATCAACTAACTATAACTTGATCCTTCCTTTGTAGACACGTTGCTTCATCCACACATCAAGGTCGTTGCTTAATTCGCTCTCCATGGGCTATGGACTCCATGACGCTCAACCAAATCCTATACAGATGCATACACTGTTATGGAAGTCAATATTCTTTTGTAGGTAATTGCTTGAACCACATTCAAGCATAGAGCACATTTGATTCTTAAGATACCCTGCGTAAAATAGACAAACAGATAAATGAACAGACAGAAGAAGGATTTTTGCAGGGCTTGTAGGTGTAGAAAATTTAAAAAGTCTATAAACCAATCCGTTTTCGGATATCATGGGAAGACATGCACCATTACAGAAGTCGATGGGTCCTGTATAAAAATGAAGCTTTGTATGAAATTTTGAGTTTATAATATTCGTTCTCTATATATCGCGCGGAAGACATCACAGACAAGCAGAAGGGTAATTTTACTAGCCTCCAGTTGAAGGCTTAGCTAATAACTCAGCTTGTTATGTACAAGATGTTGATGTACAAGTCCACAAAAAGTTTATTTCTCAATTCGGGGATGGAGGTGTTGTATAACAGATGCGCTATTGTAAACGCATGCGTGTGAAATTAAAATGAATTTGTACTGCAGCATTATTGAAAGATCTTCAACCTTAGCAACAATAAATTAAAATAGTGATAGTTTTATTTTTTTAGCCAACAAAGATGGATATTTAAATTGGGTGATTGTTAAAACGTTATTAGTTTGCTATTTAAATGAAATCCGAGTATTGGACGAATTGTGTGAAGGAAGGAAAGCTTGATTATAGCGGTGATGACGCTGTGTAGCGGCGCGGTGGCGGTGTGGCTGACCTAGCGGAGATTTGTTGTGGGTGTTGGTCGGTCGGTCTCTCTACTACATGTGGTCATTAAATGTGACTTGGCCCTGATTGCAGTTGTATGGACGCCTCTCAGATTGCCAACCTCGTCCTGATGATCTGCAGTAGGCGGCTCGAGCCCGGCGTGTGGGGTCTACCGGTCCTCTACGGTACACACAATACATCCCGATTACACATTTTAAAATACATGTTGTCTCTACAATCTTGATTTGTAAATCGATAACGTAATGGCTTGACCGATTTCTTTCTCCGGAAACATCCCTCTATTGATTTCCCCAAAAATTACGTTTTGTAATTATACAAAGCAAACTGCCTCTATTGACCCGGACTACTAGGATATGTGACGAACTGAAGAGTTTCGAGATTTCAGCAGGGAACGTCATCACAAGATTTATTCTACTACGCATATATAGGTATATTGTGTAGAGTAGTGTTATTGTTTATTATGGCACATATCTTCGGGAATGCACTGACTTACGTTCTAGTAGCGTGAATATGAATAGTGACAAACTATTATTGTACTACAACCTGTGATTTTGAACAATTTAAGGAGTTTTCACGTCATCAAGTATCGTAGAATTCAAATAACAGGTGAAGTGCACTTCATGTTCTAGATGCATACTCAACATTGAGAATACAGGTGCCCAACTGTACATATTTCTTGACATTGATCTGTTGTAAATGCATAACTTACGTACAGTTTAATAAACTGTATGTAAATCCAGAAAAAACACCAACAACACTACACACTGAGAAATATGTTTAAGTTAATCCTAGGCTGGTTTTATGTGTGATGAGGTTGCACTTGTGGACTCAGCGCGTAAGAAGCCTTTGTAGCAAAGATTACTACGCGAGATGAATCTCAAACAGCGAGATTTAAAAAGAAAGGAGAAATGAAACCACAGTATCCAATAACCCTCTGGGGTTGAGACGTAATACGGGAACGCTTGAATTCTGGAGTTTTTGTTCCAAATGTTCCCGAGTTAATATCGACTGTGTTTAATAAACAATTTTTGTATATAAATTACTCATGTTATTGCAGACATGTTTTTACAAGCAAAGCCAATAACAGTTGTAAGTTTAAATTCTCTTGATTAAGTTTTTATGTTTGCTTCAGCAAAAACCGTATTTTCTGAAAATCTTTACGGTAATTAAAATAAAAAGGAATGTATATAATATATATATATATATATATATATATATATATATATATATATATATATATATACATTTTTAGTTGCCGCTTAAATTCAAACCAAGCAAATTTACTTTTGGACGAAAGTAAAATTAAATCTAAATTTTACATGTATGGGTTTATTTTGTTAGACGACTTGAAAGTCATAAATAATTTGTGATCTATAGTATAAAGTTATGTCTGTAATAGTTTTTGCGGTGGAAATTTTCCACTTTTCACCCAGTTCTCCCATTAATTGGCAGTCTAGCAGCGTTGGCAACGCTCATGCCCATAATACAAGTGCCAACACATTAAATATCCAGAACAAAGTACCGTACAACTGGTCTCGGTCAGATATAACTCTCTCTTTTTGCATGAATTATCATCATCTTTTTTCAAGCAAAACAGTTCTTGAGTGTTACAAAGCACTCGAACTTTCACAAATAATTGATGTCTTGCTTTGGACTCCATTTACAATTACAGTGTGCTGGCTCTGGTTCACTAGACAGTATGCATTTGTTGTTTCTATTTAACTACAGGATTCTATAAAAATAGAAATCAGAAGAATTCCTTGTTAAAATTCATTCATGTTTTGAGCGTGCGCACATGTATAAATTTTACAGTAACATTATTATCAGAATAGTTCCAATCGATTCCAATGAACTTTATAAAACTTTGTTGATTTAGCTCAGTTATTCAAGCGAGGAAAACATCCCTACAATTATTATTATAAATTTAATAATTCACCCTGTACATATATATCCTAGTATATTGTCGAATTCTATATTAATTTATACGTATAAATATTGTATACCAAATAGCCAGTCGTATTAAAATAATAAATTACGGACTATTCTTAAATGTATCAGTGACATAATATTTTCTTCATGGACTGACCATAAGTGGTATATAACTTGAACCTACCTGTATTCGTCAAATCAACACTAAGAAATATTCTACCTACGATATCTGTCTGTTTTGATGCTTTATAGAGTTTAGATGTTAATATTGTAGAGAATTTGAATTAGATAAACTTGTGATGATATAATTTTGTACATTATTTGATACATTTAAAATATTTTATACTCTAGATCTAAAGTACTGCATCGATCTATAATAATGATTGTAATCATGACATCTGGTCATCATATAATCCGCTTTAAAAAGATTAGAACATATGGAAGATTACCTGCATATTCTATGCAAATTATTCCCGCTTTAATACTTGCTTGGATGCAAATTGTTCATAAAAGGTAACGGTAGCAATTAATTTCATAAGCTTGCGTTGATTTATGAATTGATTCTAGACAAACACAAATATAAATATTCAGTTTAAAATTATTACACGTAGTTTTAATGAATATAATACTGATAAAAAGATCAATGTACTTAAATGTTAAAATGGAAGTCCGAACCACAGAGATATCGGTCCGGTTTGTGTCGTATATCGACTGATTGACGATCCCGACAGTGAACCCTCGTCGATAATAAATATACCTGAATTACGTGGCTTTTACATCACGGGTTCCAGTCAATTCTAAGTGTTCGCTCGCTCGATTAATTCACTAATCAACATAAACAGATTTAACACGTAACGTTTTAAGAGGACAGTTTTATATCTGAAATATTGAACGCAATAAAATAGAGTATCCATATTTTTATAAATTTTAAAAGAATCACTTTATACTATAATACAAATAACGGTATAAAGTGGTACTTTCTACGGTTATAATGTACCGGTACTGTACTAATGTACCGATAATAAACAAATAACTTCTTTAAATTATGACCGTACTAAATAGGCACAAAAGTATAATTATTTAAGTTCCATAGTTGTATATTACAAGTAACATAGCTGTCAGTGTTAAGTAATTTACAAGTATCAACTTCCTTATAAGGAATAGACTCTTAATTACTCAAAGAAATTGGATCTAATGTAAGCCTTTGATGACCTAACTGCAATATAGCACTGAGTGATGCTTACATTACCGTGACGTCATATGCCAAGTGTTCAGCAACAGAACACTGGTCAGGGAGCTCAAAGGGTCAATTTCCGACACTCATGATACCTCTTGAGTACTTGATGATGCGATAGCTTAATATCAAGCTCAAAATACCATCGCTGACATTGTATCTAGTGACATCATGTGTTCAGCAACAGATTCAATGTGTCTGACACTCAGAGACCTCTTACTTACATGATGTTGCGATAGCTTGATTTCAAGCTCAAAATACCATCGCTGACATTGTATCGAGTGACATCATGTGTTCAGCAACAGATTCAATGTGTCTGACACTCAGAGACCTCTTACTTACATGATGTAGCGATAGCTTGATATCAAGCTCAAAATACCATCGCTGACATTGTATCGAGTGACATCATGTGTTCAGCAACAGATTCAATGTGTCTGACACTCAGAGACCTCTTACTTACATGATGTAGCGATAGCTTGATATCAAGCTCAAAATACCATCGCTGACATTGTATCGAGTGACATCATGTGTTCAGCAACAGATTCAATGTGTCTGACACTCAGAGACCTCTTACGTACATGATGTTGCGATAGCTTGATATCAAGCTCAAAATAACATCGCTGACATTGTATCGAGTGACATCATGTGTTCAGCAACAGATTCAATGTGTCTGACACTCAGAGACCTCTTACTTACATGATGTAGCGATAGCTTGATATCAAGCTCAAAATACCATCGCTGACATTGTATCGAGTGACATCATGTGTTCAGCAACAGATTGAATGTGTCTGACACTCAGAGACCTCTTACTTACATGATGTAGCGATAGCTTGATATCAAGCTCAAAATACCATCGCTGACATTGTATCGAGTGACATCATGTGTTCAGCAACAGATTCAATGTGTCTGACACTCAGAGACCTCTTACTTACATGATGTTGCGATAGCTTAATATCAAGCTCAAAATACCATCGCTGACATTGTATCGAGTGACATCATGTGTTCAGCAACAGATTCAATGTGTCTGACACTCAGAGACCTCTTACTTACATGATGTAGCGATAGCTTGATATCAAGCTCAAAATACCATCGCTGACATTGTATCGAGTGACATCATGTGTTCAGCAACATATTCAATGTGTCTGACACTCAGAGACCTCTTACTTACATGATGTAGCGATAGCTTGATATCAAGCTCAAAATACCATCGCTGACATTGTATCGAGTGACATCATGTGTTCAGCAACAGATTCAATGTGTCTGACACTCAGAGACCTCTTACTTACATGATGTAGCGATAGCTTGATATCAAGCTCAAAATACAATCGCTGACATTGTATCGAGTGACATCATGTGTTCAGCAACAGATTCAATGTGTCTGACACTCAGAGACCTCTTACTTACATGATGTTGCGATAGCTTAATATCAAGCTCAAAATACCATCGCTGACATTGTATCGAGTGACATCATGTGTTCAGCAACAGATTCAATGTGTCTGACACTCAGAGACCTCTTACTTACATGATGTAGCGATAGCTTGATATCAAGCTCAAAATACCATCGCTGACATTGTATCGAGTGACATCATGTGTTCAGCAACAGATTCAATGTGTCTGACACTCAGAGACCTCTTACTTACATGATGTAGCGATAGCTTGATATCAAGCTCAAAATACCATCGCTGACATTGTATCGAGTGACATCATGTGTTCAGCAACAGATTCAATGTGTCTGACACTCAGAGACCTCTTACTTACATGATGTTGAGTAGCTTGGTACCTAACTCAAACTTACATAGCACTGGTTGCCCTTTACATACTGAAGGTGCTCAAAGGGCTAATTTCAATTGCCATAAGACATCTTCCTTGTTTGATGTTTATATAGCGAGTGATTTTTTATATCTTGCGTTAAGTGACTGTTTCTTTTAAAATGTAGCTCAATTATGTAGTACTATTATTACTTACTAATACCTAGTGTTACATTTATAAATCATGGATTTCATTGTAAATTTTCATGGAAATAAACTGCAATGTGCCATGCATTCCAAGTCGGAACAATTAATTTATTGTTTTCTTTTATGACAATTATAATCAGACACAAATGGAAAAGCAGAATGAGAGTAATTTATCTTAAATATTTAAAGAATCTGTAAGAGAGTCCGTTACTTACATTGAAGAACAAGGGAAATATTTTCTAATACGGAGAGAACACGAGTGTGGAGTGCATGACGCAATGCTGATTGAAGAAAGAGAGAAAGATTCCAGAGTTGAGTGAGGTGGACGGTACAGTGGATATTGAATTGACGATGTTTCTATGAAGAGTGGAAGGCCTATAAATGCGAGACATGCTGCAGGACGTGGTCTGAGTGCTGATGGAGGTGATGTGGGGTATGTGGCTAACTACCGCTGCGCTGGGTCGGTACACTGGACACTGGACAGTCTCACAGCACAGCGGCCTGCTTTCATCTTACAGTTTACGATAAGACAGTCCTGTTGGACAAATCTACATCTTCTGCTTGTTACAACAGTTACACAGATTTCGTTATGGCCGGTCCGAAGGTTAAAACTGTAGTTACTTCAAACCAGTAGTATAAGGATTAAGACTATTTTAACTGTAATTCTCAAGGTACCTCGACAGTAGAATACTGTGTTGTTTAATTACTCTTTACAATGTAATGTTCTCAATTAAGGTATGTCGATTGAGAACACTCTAACACTTTAATTCTGTTTGTTATCTCTTGGTATTGCCGACGTTTACTATTATTCAAGGATATAAAAAAACACACAAATGATACACACAAAAGTCGTTTACTTTAAGTAATTTATTTTACCTCAACAATTTTCGGATTATGGCAGCTTTACTTCTGGCAGTCATGATAGGAGAAATGCAAAACACATTCCGGATATTCCATAATGAGAGCAATTGCAATAGGTAAATTGCTATGAAATCTACGTAATAATGAAACTTAAATTTAAATATATAATCAATAAGTTTCTTCAGAATGTAACACATTTCACAAAATTATATTAATACATGAAAAAAATTAATTTCTTTAATGATAATGGCTTACACCAGACAGGTAGCTCAACTGGAGATCGGGTATTAGAGAGTTGTGTTGTGTAGTAGTGAGGATCAATATAGTCCAACAGACGTCACGGCTACCTGGGCGAGATTATAGTTATCTCGGCAACTAGTATCACCTCTCCATGTGTAGATAAGTAGTAAGGGTCGATATAATCCACCAGGCGTCACAGGTACCTGGATGAGATTATACTTATCTCGGCCACTAGTATCACCTCTCTAGTGTTCAGTAGTAGTGAGAGTCGATATAATCCACCAAGCATCACGGCTACCTGGGCGAGATTATAGTTATCTCGGCCACTAGTATCACCTCTCCATGTGTGCAGTAGTAGTGAGGGTCGATATAATCCACCAAGCATCACGGCTACCTGGGCGAGATTATAGTTATCTCGGCCACTAGTATCACCTCTCCATGTGTTGCAGTAGTAGTGAGGGTCGATATAGTCCACCAGACATCACGGCTACCTGAGCGAGATTATAGTTATCTCGGCCACTAGTATCACCTCTCCATGTGTGCAGTAGTAGTGAGGAGTCGATATAATCCACCAAGCATCACGGCTACCTGGGCGAGATTATAGTTATCTCGGCCACTAGTATCACCTCTCCATGTGTGCAGTAGTAGTGAGGGTCGATATAGTCCAACAGTAGTCACGGCTACCTGAGCGAGATTATAGTTATCTCGGCCACTAGTATCACCTCTCCATGTGTAGTGTAGTAGTGAGAATCGATATAATCCACCAAGCATCACGGCTGCCTGAGCGAGATTATACTTATCTCGGCCACTATTATCAACTCTCTATGTGTAGAGTAGTAGTGAGAGTCGATATAATCCACGAAGCATCACGGCTACCTGGGCGAGATTATAGTTATCTCGGCCACTAGTATCACCTCTCCATGTGTAGAGTAGTAGTAAGGGTCGATATAATCCACGAAGCATCACGGCTACCTGGGCGAGATTATAGTTATCTCGGCCACTAGTATCACCTCTCCATGTGTAGAGTAGTAGTAAGGGTCGATATAATCCACCAGGCATCACGGCTACCTGGGCGAGATTATAGTTATCTCGGCCACTAGTATCACCTCTCCATGTGTAGAGTAGTAGTAAGGGTCGATATAATCCACCAGGCATCACGGCTACCTGGGCGAGATTATAGTTATCTCGGCCACTAGTATCACCTCTCCATGAGTTCAGTAGTAGTGAGGGTCGATGTAGTCCAACAGTAGTCACGGCTACCTGGGCGAGATTATAGTTATCTCGGCCACTAGTATCACGTCTCCATGTGTGCAGTAGTAGTGAGGATCGATATAATCCACCAAGCATCACGGCTACCTGGGCGAGATTATAGTTATCTCGGCCACTAGTATCACCTCTCCATGAGTTCAGTAGTAGTGAGGGTCGATGTAGTCCAACAGTAGTCACGGCTACCTGGGCGAGATTATAGTTATCTCGGCCACTAGTATCACGTCTCCATGTGTGCAGTAGTAGTGAGGATCGATATAATCCACCAAGCATCACGGCTACCTGAGCGAGATTATAGTTATCTCGGCCACTAGTATCACCTCTCCATGTGTGCAGTAGTAGTGAGGATCGATATAATCCACCAAGCATCACGGCTACCTGAGCGAGATTATAGTTATCTCGAATACTAGTACCACTCTCCATGGTGTTTAATTATGAATAACGATGTAATCCATCAAACGTCATGGCTACTTGGGCAGATTCTACTTATCTCGGCCTCAGTACCACCTCTTAGAACACCAATTTAAAACATTCTGTAGATTTTCACTGGAATGTAGTATACACTAACTGTTAAAATATGATTGAAGATAACGTTAATATTATTTACTGTTTTGTTTCCAGAAATCGAGGCTGCTGAAGCTTGCAAGTGGCTACGAGCAGCGGGATTCCCCCAGTATGCGCAGATGTATGAAGGTGAGCTGTCTCTCGCTCTTTTTCTCTCCATTATTGCACTATATATAATGATTAATCGAATTATTTTGCAAGTTTAATGCGCTGACAAGTAAATTATTATTTTGTCGATTTAATCCGTGTTTTAGGTGGACTTTGTGGTGTTGCAAATAACAATCGAATAGAAATATTGAGAGAAAATGTTACTTAGATTATTTTTGTGGCCAATTTTATATGCCATCCAGACACAAACTGTTAGCTGCATTAAACATGTATTAGTTGAGTCATTTTATTTAAAACTTGGCTCCAATAATTATTTGTGGACTAGTTTTAGTTTTAGTTTAGAATTAAATGTTTTATTAAAAATGTAGTAGTTCAATTGTGTAAAATAAACCCACACTTTAGAGAGATTTCAGAAAAACTGTCAGAATATACTTAAGGATTTTCGATTCCGAGCAGTCTAAGACGTCGGACTTTGAATATGAATTGTTAATAGGGCAGGTTGAAATCCTGTCTATGACCATAGCATTTTTTATCAGTACGTTTTACTGTATTGACTCTTCTCCATATTCTGTTTGATAAAATTTTCGCACAGGCCAGTGGTCTATCAGGACGGGCAGAATAAGGCTTAAAAGGGTTATTTTAGCCTACTCTAAGAAAGCATATAGTAATAACAATTGTTTATAAAAACAGAGATGAACTATAATTTTTCGATAAATATGAGTGCGTCACAATCGTTATCTTACTATTATTCACCAAACAATATTCATTAATTATTTTAGTACTAAAACATGCAAATTATTTTTTTGAATATTTACTATAGGAGAGACCAATTCGAAAACGTGAACACATTTATATTGGATGTCCTATCAGCAGTTTGAACATCGAGGTGCACTACAGTTGTCAACATTACGGTTTTATTTCACTATAAATGAAACATAACCTTGCTCTTGTTAGCAGAATACATATGAACTATTGTACCTGTTCCTAGAACAATATAGAAATATACTGTTATTTTCCGTAACAGTTGACAAACAAGCGCCACATTGCCATGACATATCAGTAACTATTATTTCTGTGTATCTTCAATAGCCGGAGGACTAGTCTGTATGTTGTTGAATATATGATTTATCTGAACAGATACTCTGTTTATTTTCCCGCTTTGGCTTTACTCACTCACAAATGGATCTTCTGGGACGCCTCTTTGTATTCGCTAGGTTGAAACATCGTTTTTTACCATATGATTGTCAGTTTCTTATTTTCGTAAAACCTCGTAAGGATTTTCCTTATAAGGAATGTCAATTGAAATTTATATTCTTTTAGACTATCTCACAACAAAAGTCAACATGTCTTGTAGACTACTTGTTTTATGGGAAACCTTTGTCCAAATATATTCTTAACTAGATCAGTCCGCACGAAAATCCGATGGTGGCTGATGCGTCCTGAATCACCCCTGTACACCTCGCGCCAGAAACTAAAAATTACTGATACGTTGCAAAAGTTTGTTGCAAAAAGCAATTACCGGTAGCTGTTACCGTGAACATACGCTGCTCTGATCTATTGATTTCATTCATATTGTATTTTGCAGACAACATGTAAATTAAGCAGACATTGTACGGACATAGCTACGTCATAGCGTAAACAACTGGTCAGCAGCGATATGACCACACCGCTTCAAATATTATCGGACTATTTTGGTGCGATGTACTCTAGTATAAAGCTTTATTATGAACAGAATATTGCATGTGTTTGTAAACTATGGTTTATTAGCCAATATTATTAGGCAATTAGCGTTGTTTAGCTGAAATAATAGTTTGATTGCTAATTAACGGAGGTTAGAATTAGTGAACAAATTTGAAAATTGAATTAAAAGTTGAGAAAAATGGGATACCTTGAAAAATTAGTTTTTACTGATTTGCAGCCTTTCTGTTATTCTCCAAGTTCATGCTTAGAGCAAATAAAGAAAATGGCACTGTTTATTGGGAGACTGTGTTCTAAATACGATCATAATACTCATGATGGAATGAAATGTCCGAATTTCGCGTGTTCAGTTACGTCACCGGAAGATTCAAAGATAATTGGCATGACCTGATTTGTATGGTAGCCTAGGTCGAGATTAATTAGAAGATGTAAATGAGGTTCACCAGAGCATATTGTGCAGTACGTAGAACTGCTTTGAAGTCGAACTCTACATTAAGTCTCAATTTTAAAAAGACTATTAAAAATCATGTACATAAACTTTAAATACATTTGTTGAATTCATACCAAAATTGGGAGAATAATGTAAAGTGTGATAGAAGTAAAGTAAAACTTTACTTAATAAATATCCCTAAATTGTTAGTATTCTTTATTTACACGCTGAACATCTAGTGATGAACGATCAAAAGATTCGCTTGAAAGAGTAAAACTGACTGTAGGCATCCCAAGTAATTGTTTCTCTTTTTGAGCTTTATAAATTGTATTTCATAGCCCATCCACCAGTCAAAATATAGTTATGTACGAATCTATTAGCAAGCAAATTTGTTGAACGGAATACCTTTGTGAGACGAACGTAGAAAACAAAACTCGGGTACAACACTTGGGACTGGGGGAGTTAATATATTATCAGCGAATGTTCAAATAAGAGTGGAATTCCAATATTCCGAAGGATATTATAAATCCAATATTAAGTTAGAGAACGGAATGCTCGTGCTGAGTAACGTCCTTGCTGAGTAAAAAGCACGTACAAAGTAAATGTCCGCGATTAGTGACATGCCGCTATGAGGAACAAGCTCGTTTTAAATAAATTTTTTCACGCTAACTAAGTAACATGTACGTACTGAGTAACATGCACGTACTGTGTAACATTTACGTACTCAGTAACATGTACGTACCGAGTAACATGTACGTACCGAGTAACATGTACTTACTGTGTAACATGTACGTACTCAGTAACATGTACGTACTGAGTAACATGTACGTACTGAGTAACATGTACGTACTGAGTAACATGTACGTACTGAGTACATGTACGTACTGAGTAACACGTACGTACTGAATAATATTTCCGTGATGAGTAACAAAAGCTCTGTGAGACAAATGCCCGCACTGAGAGACATTTTGATAAGCCGGAATGAATAACGCTACACAAGACCAAATAGGAAATAAAGAGCTACTGTCAAAAGTACAATGGTTTGTATCTTTGTCGTCCAAGATTACTTTGCAAGGAATCTAGTCATCTCATCTGTGATTTTTTATTCGTTTTCATTTTAATTTTATATATTGCTTTGTACGAATTCATATATGACTTTCAGCGTGTATACCAATACTACAGCAGGCATGTATACTGCAACAAAATAAGGGTGAATTACAAATTATTAATACCATGAACGAGGATTATATGTTTTCTGCCTATTAATTAATCTTGCAAGTTATTACATTTTTATTTTTAATCCCTCATTTATTTATTATGAAGACAATAAAGACTGATTACGAAATCTGACAAAGGTAAAAATCTGTCAAAAATACGTTTGGTCGCAATTCGCATGATATTATTTGGCCCGACACGGGTTTATCGCACACAATCGACACGATGGTTTATCGTAGCATTGTGAAGCTGAACTCAACCTATATTATTTTTTTTTTACATCACAAACCTACTTAAATTTGTTCGTTTAAAAACATTATTACAGTATATGTATTTTTAATTCGGATGTATAACAACAAAATATATTCAACTAGATACAGTTAACAATAAAGAAATCACCAATGGGTGGATCATATACTGTAAAAGACTAGATCTCGATCGGGCGAGTCACGGAGGCAGCGAGTTTAAAATACTCGGAGTCGCGATAAAATCTTCCACTTCGTTATTGTGACTTTTATGGAGACTGACCGTGACGACAGTTTGAACTCGGAAACAATATTGAATCAATTTCTCGGTACGATCGGGGAAAAAAGGAGAAAGCCCGGTTAAACGGCAGTGAACAGGTTGAGGTGGAGGGGGTCGGGTTAGACTGTGGAGTGTAGACTGTAGACCGCGTGGTGCCGACTGCCGACAGTGTGCGTGTAGCTGTGGTGGTATCAGCTGAGTGGTAGCAGTACGTGTGTATGTTGTGTGTGTGTGTGACGTTGCTCACGAGTCTCATGGCAGCACGGTATTTAGCTGCGGCGCGCTAGCGGACCCGTCAGGTAGGCGGTTCTCTCATTGTTCCTTCACTCGCTTAGCGGATGATTTACTGCTTATCTAGTTCCTGTGTAACCAGTGTTATCATTCCTCAGCAAAATTAGTCTGGTAATGGTGATTTCATTACTAACTCTATTGATTTGGACTCTAATTCTAACTGAAACATACTATATACTAATATTCTCTCATTGTTCCTTCACTCGCTTAGCGGATGATTTACTGTTTATCTTGTTCCTGTGTAACCAGTGTTATCATTCCTCAGCAAAATTAGTCTGGTAATGGTGATTTCATTACTAACTCTATTGATTTGGACTCAAATTCTAACTGAAACATACCATATACGAATATTCTCTCATTGTTCCTTCACTCGCTTAGCGGATGATTTACTGTTTATCTAGTTCCTGTGTAACCAGTGTTATCATTCCTCAGCAAAATTAGTCTGGTAATGGTGATTTCATTACTAACTCTATTGATTTGGACTCTAATTCGAACTGAAACATACTATATACTAATATTCTCTCTCATTGTTCTTTCACTGGCTTAGCGGATGATTTACTGTTTATCTTGTTCCTGTGTAACCAGTGTTATCATTCCTTAGCAAAAATAGTCTGGTAATGGTGATTTCATTACTAACTCTATTGATTTGGACTCTAATTCTAACTGAAACATACCATATACGAATATTCTCTCATTGTTCCTTCACTCGCTTAGCGGATGATTTACTGTTTATCTTGTTCCTGTGTAACCAGTGTTATCATTCCCTAGCAAAATTAGTCTGGTAATGGTGATTTCATTACTAACTCTATTGATTTGGTCTCTAATTCGAACTGAAACATACTATATACTAATATTCTCTCATTGTTCCTTTACTCGCTTAACGGATGATTTACTGTTTATCTTGTTCCTGTGTAACCAGTGTTATCATTCCTCAACAAAATTAGTCTGTTAATGATGATTTCATTACTAACTCCAGTGATTTGTGCATGGAATGTAAAAATTATGTACTTTTCAGAATTTTTGTACATAATTCTCTTTCTTGTAAAGTTCGTGCCGTAAGTTTCATTAATAAACCACAACCAAATAAACTTCAATTTTATATAGCTTAGCTTGTGTCTTTCCCACATCTGATAAATATAAGCTGTCGTCAACATGAATAGATATGATGGAATAGATAAAAGTAGTATAAAAACTAATAATGTTAATTTTTTAAATACACTTATGTGAAATCGTGTTGATTTAGGGAAATTGATTTATGTTATATATCTCCTCTTCCAATTTTCACAGTATGACTCAGAACAGTAAATAATATCTAAACTCATATGAAACCTTTTCTGCATATGAGTACTGTAACATGTATTTAACTGAAATACAGGGCTGCGTAACATTGTAATCCCTATTCAATTAGATGTCTAGTACATTATTGTGAAATTATAGGTTCGCACTGTGGAATCCTATTCCATTTCTTAAAACTTCATCATAAGTTTTCACTTCAAAATTTATCATATACTTTTGGATAAAACGTATTTTTTACTTTGACTTTTGACTTATGTCCAGAGTGGCCTAGATGTTATTACAGGTGTGAAGAGGACTGGAGTGTCCAGGTTTTATAGACGTTGCCATAAGTGCTGTAGAGGTTTGATATGTCCAAGTTGGCTGAACACTATTAAAGGCGTTATATACATGATGTGGCCAGATTTGTTACACTACTCGAGGCGTTGTGTAGAAGACTGCTATATCCATGTAGGGTAGACATAATTTATGGTTTATTCAGGTTAAAGTAATTGAAAATAGAAATTTGTCGCTTTGAAGGAAACGAATACTCGGCATTAGAAAAGAAATGTCCGAGGTTAGCCTTGGATTATTACGACCGCATCGTAAAATGGTATATGAGAAAATATAAAGAGAAAAAAATAAAACAAGAAATGTAGTATAAACGTTATATACAAGTTCACTCCATCCAATATAAGAGAATTAGTTACCGGTCAGTGGCATACTGACCGTAATGAATTCTTTAAAATGCAGAAATGTTTAACGCCAAATGGAATCCTTTCATCGCGCTAAGTTAACTTGTGGATTTTAAACTTTATGCTATAAAACAAACATTTATGTGAAATTTACCACATTCTAAAGTGAAATTTAAGTTGTTTAATAACGAACACCAGATATATAATACATACTTGAAATACCCCATAATTGGCATTGTACAATAATAGCCGAGCTTCTTGTATAGTTTAATAATATTACTATACTGTTAAATTTGTTTTATATTTGAAATATAAAAACGTACCTACCTACACGTTAAAAGTTGGTTTATTACATGGTAAATTAAAAAAAACTTTTTTAAGGTTGCTAAAAATTAAAAAATAAATACTAAATTCCCTTGTTTATTTTTGGAAAAAAGTATTGTCTAAGTACAAGACGTGTTATCAGTGGAGAGATCATTTCGCAAACAAATCTGAAAATACAAAAAATACGTTTTTGTGGAACTATAAATTGTTATGTACAAACATTTGGTTTGCTACTTTATGAGTATTCCTCTATTAACTTTATTTGTATTTAATATGTTGAAGTGGAACATTAATATAATAAGATAATTATAATTGAAATCCAATTTTAGTTTTGAAAACATTTTCACATCCTACTGGTAAGAGTATACGTTTTCACTTCATTTTTGTCTTAAGCATTGTGTTTATCATTGTAAATAAAAAAAATGATTCATTTAAACTGTTTGACTTTTATAAACAACACGGTTTCCAGTAAGACAAGACTTGCTCGTCTCATCATGGTTTTTACGTTTTCACTTAAAATGTTCTTTCGTATTTAAATGAGTTACTAGAATTCCTGCTATTCACATTATTAAGTTAACTAACTTTTCATCCCTTAAATTTGTTGTTATTGTCGTAGCCGTTTAATTCGTGAAATATGTTTCAAACCAATGTTATTGGCATTTTGTAAACGTTAACGAACAAGTACTGTGCTCATATCAGATATGGTTTTATCAGACAGAATATATTGATGAGTACGTACTGCCCTAGTTCTTGGTAAACTCTGTGATCGTCCAAGCATTAATCCGAGAGAATGCTGCATACTAGAATGTAATTGGGGAAAGTTCAATTTACGTCAGGGTGTTCATAGTTGCAAGATAAATGCTCACAAGGTTCATATTGTGTATACTATAAGTGTACCCGATACATTTTCATTTGTTGTTCACTATTTTCATAGTATTTTTTCACTGATAGTTACCGTGTATGTGTCTGGAAGTGTAATAAATTTACCAATGTTGACAGTGGCCCTTTATAATATACTTATTTATATTTCTACTTAATTGTCTTCGACAAATGTAGTTAATTTACCTTGGATTGGATCAGAATGTGGGGAGGCCGGATATAAACTGGTACAACAGATTATAAAAGAACCCAACAAAACGTAACGCAACCGAAGTGACGAAGTTACTTTACAACTTTGCTGCCTTTTAGCTCTGACCGCAAAATAAATATAGTTCTCCCTGTAACCAAAACAAACCCAAGTACCACGTTTCTAGTCTTATCGCACAACGATACGATTTTAAAAGGACTTGAAAAGGAAGGGCCCTTAACAGGAAGAGGTATCGACTGTTAAACATGGACGGTACTGTGAATTTATAATTATTGGCTGAGCATTAACGAAGACTTTCACTCGAGGGGTTAGAAAAATGTCATTTCTATCTGCCTTTATGTGAAGGAAACAGGATTTTTCCGGACATGTGCCATCGTTCAGTGAAACAAGAAATCAGTAACACTACGTTTCGAGATCTGCAATCTGATCTCTTCTTCAGGTAAAGAACTAACCTAATGCATAATTACAAACTAGGTTAAAATAAACAAATCTTACCAAAGCGTTATGGCACGCCTAAGTCAGGAATCACAACCTACATGTTGTTTGTCAACTTCACTAACTCTATAAACATGCACTTAATAAAAAACTATACAAAACACTAATCATTAAAACTGAACTACGGAATACAGGTCACAATACGTCTTCATTCGTCTACTAACCACCTACGACTGACCAGAGGGACTAGCCAATGGTAATCGTCACGGCTGCCTTTATGTACGTCTATCTGTCTTGCATGATGTTTCGAAAACGAACCGACCTACAGACTTGAAAATTTGTATAAACCTTCATTTCTATATGAGAAACACTGAGTTGGATGATGGTGAAATTTTTCATTGGACTCCAGTGTTACGCGATACTTGGTATGGCGTATCTTGTATATAAAAGACCTCGCAAACTGATCGAGGTCTGTGTCTTTAATACTGTATAACTGACATCACGTATCCTATGTCGGTCATTGCTCATGATGACTCACTACAGGCACAGTGTTACGATCATAAGCAGCAACGTTTTTATTCGTGTCAATGCAAATTATGTTGTCATTTTCTGCGAGTAATTGGGTACAAATTATCTGAAAGTGATTTCCGATTAGTTTCAAATTCGAAACTAGACGTTTTGCGCCTTTCGAGCGTTTCCCGCTAATACGCAATTAAAATGAAAACTTGACTATCGGGTCTTGACGAAAACACGCTATTGCATGTGCGTTTTCTGATTCACGTTAACACTTATGAATTATTTATAGTAAAGAGTCTGATTATTTTGTAAAACGGTAATTATTAAATTGAAAATCGTTAAAATGTATAAATAAGTTCCCATGGATGCTTTTGCTCGCGTTGTCGAAATAATATGACCATTTAAAACAATAAATGTAAACAGAGTAAAAGGTTTTGCAACGGTGCATTTATTGCAAAAAAAAAAAAAAACAATATGTAAACAATAAAAAAGTAACCATACTGCAGTACGTCAATTGTTCCAGTCCATTTATTGTACATGCCAAGACATTAGTATTTAAATTGGTGTGGAAATAGCAATTAGTGGAGATAATAACGTAAATCTTTGAAGACAATTTGAAACGAACAATTTTCTGTAAAAGGTGCCGTTCTGGTTAGTTACTGCGGCTATTTACCTTGATTTATCGTGCTGAGGTTCGACGGAACACACCGTTGTCAACCTCCTAATTCCTTATTCATTATTCCCAACAGTGTCGGTGTGCGTGTGGTGCCGAGACCGCAGATGTACGACCATGCGCCTCTCTCACGTATCATTCACTTCGGATTCTACCTGAAATACTACTACTAGATATTACTATAAATAGTCTAAACACGTGCACCTCACACAGTGCTGTATACGATGCGACGTGACATGGTCACGGCCAAACTATACAGTATAGCCGTCCGCTTGTGGATTACACTCGTCACGGAGGCTGTGATACTCCGTCATATTTTCACACTAATGCGTATAGTACGTAGCTTATAGTGTTTATTGAATATATTACATAAAACATATTCCTCTACAAATCTATTGGTGATGTTTTTAAAGGTTGACAACACAAATTCTTCAGAGAGATACGGCAATTAAGAGTTGACTCCAAACATCAAAGAATGACAACACAAACTCTTCAAAGAGATACGGCAATTAAGAGTTGACTCCAAACATCAAAGAATGACAACACAAACTCTTCAAAGAGATACGGCAATTAAGAGTTGACTCCAAACATTAAAGAATGACAACACAAATTCTTCAAGGAGATACGGCAAGTAGGAGTTGACTCCAAACATCAAAGAATGATAACAAAAATTCTTCAGGGAGATACGGCAATTAAGGAGTTGACTCCAAACATCAAAGAATGATAACACAAATTCTTCAGAGAGATACGGCAATTAAGAGTTGACTCCAAACATTAAAGAATGACAACACAAATTCTTCAGGGAGATACGGCAAGTAGGAGTTGACTCCAAACATCAAAGAATGATAACACAAATTCTTCAGGGAGATACGGCAAGTAGGAGTTGACTCCAAACATCAAAGAATGATAACACAAATTCTTCAGGGAGATACGGCAAGTAGGATTTGACTCCAAACATCAAAGAATGATAACACAAATTCTTCAGGGAGATACGGCAAGTAGGATTTGGCTCCAAACATCAAAGAATGATAACACAAATTCTTCAGGGAGATACGGCAAGTAGGAGTTGACTCCAAACATCAAAGAATGATAACACAAATTCTTCAGGGAGATACGGCAAGTAGGAGTTGACTCCAAACATCAAAGAATGATAACACAAATTCTTCAGGGAGATACGGCAAGTAGGAGTTGACTCCAAACATCAAAGAATGACAACACAAATTCTTCAGGGAGATACGGCAAGTAGGATTTGGCTCCAAACATCAAAGAATGATAACACAAATTCTTCAGAGAGGTTCAACAAGTAGGAGTTGCCCCAAGTATCAAAGATAGACATAAGGTTTTCCGATATTACTCGATGAGTTATGTATTTGACGTCTCACAACAGTTCCGTCGTACCCATAAATATTTCAGATTCCGAGCAAACCCGAATCCACCAACCCAATAGTACCCGAAACCATCCTCCGTGCTAGATTAATATGCAAAGATAAAATCATTTTATAAAGTTTAATCTTATTATGTTATCAAGTACTTGGCCAGTTCAATATATCATTCCCGGATTGATTATAATAACTTTGACACGAATGCTACATGACTGTTGGTATAATATATAACATTTACTGTACATTTTAGTTTTGTATACGCTTATTTTCTGTATGTTTAAAACTTACCTAACAATTTCAAAGTGATCTTTCAAAACGTTTGAAACTTTTACTCTGCTTTACATTGTAAATTCTAGAGGTTGGAAAGAATTTTAGTTTTAAAATACAAATTTTTTCGTCGTCGGAACTTGGTAACTTCTCCATTACGTAATAAGTTGAATACAACAAGTGCTGGTACAAATATGCTCATTGGAACCTTACATTATACTTAAATATGATTAAACGACTTTCATTTGTTGTGAAAAGTTAATAGTATAACTTAAATATGTATTATTACAACTTAATGGAAGAAAACAAGTATATAGGAAAAATTGATTGGAATAAATCATAAATAATACTCCCAATTCAACTATTATTTTTGAATTTAACCTAGACATGTTAAACTAAAGTGTGAGGCATAATTTATTTGTATTGCGAGTTGAAATGGCTACAAGTTCGAAGGCCGAGATTATTTTGAGAGCGCCGGGCAAAGTTATAAACCGGGAAGTTTATAACTCTGTATTCGACCATCTAAGCTCTGAAACTTCTTAACGATTGTGTAGCCCTACGGCACCCTAGTTAAGTTACCTAGTGCATTATTTATGGTGTTGCGAATACTATATACGATGGAAGGGAAGTAATTTTGTTCAACTTCTAGAGAAAAAAATGGTTTAATATCAATATAAATTAAAATAGTTCCATAACGAAACCTTATTAATAACAACGACTTCCGCCTGGTCCTCTCCGCTTTAAGGACTGGTCACGAATTTTAATCAAGAGTTGTTAGACTTCCGGGATCCCTACTCGAGTGAGGTGAGGTAACTTGTGCGGCCAATAAATGGTTTAATATTCAATGTAGTCACGGCCAAGTTTTACTGACAAAATTAATTAAGCCGGTGCCTAGCAAAGAGAAAGTGAAGTCTCCTGTCGGGTGGCGCGGCGGCAGGATGCTAGTCCTCAGGAGTCGTCAAGTTAACGGCTGCGCTGCGTCAAGTCCAAATCAGGTGACCCTTTTGTTTTTCAGAAGAAAAAAACAACATTTTCCTCACTAGTGAAAATATAGAAATAATGGATTACTCGTTTTGGAAAACGATGTGGAACAAGGGTCAATGAATGAAAAGACGGATGTAGCAATACAAATTTACCATTATAAGTTTGTCCAAAAAGTTTCGAACAGATTTCGCACTGTCCATAAAATTAAAAATTTTTGAGAAGTGGCAAATACAAGATATTGAAAGGAAGTAGTGTATTATGCAAGACTAGTTTTAAGACTCCATTGACTCTTAATAGAATGTTTTTTTTTTAATTGCACTACTTTATTCGGTTAATTGTCCATATTTTTTAATAATGTTTATTCATTTGTTTTATATTACTATAAACACTATAAATTGGCTGTGTTTATTCCATGGTAAAAACAAACTCAGGCCTCAGGTATGTTCCATAAGATTGGTTCCTTAATTTGTATAGACTTCTTTATAATGTTGGGTAATTTGTATTCTGAAATTAATATAATGGGAACTACTTATAGGGTTTCTAGGGGTTCTTAAGGGTTTCCCCTTCTCAAAGAGTTTCTGAATTAGTTCATCTTGAAAAGATAATCTCAGAAAATGCCCACCTTCGGTAAGAATCTGCATTTGTTAAAAAATATACCTCGCCGTGTTCCTATTCAATCCACGCACGCAATTCGCTGATCAACCTGGTCTCAACCGTTTCTTTATCTCTTGTCTCCCCTGTTCATGGCAAACCTCCACTGTGCTTACTCTGGCTTCAGAACTGGTGGCAAACCCGTTTCTTTCCTAAACCTGATCACTCTTAAAGGTAAAAAATCGATGGAAAAGTCCGCACAACCTCGAGGACACCTGGTTTGGTTTCTGGCCAATAATCATTCACAACCCGGAGAGGATATCCCTTTGCGCTGGCTGCCTACATGTTGTCTACACCGTCTTCACCTCGCAGTCGTAGAAGAAAGGTGTACATGACATATATCAGCAGCCGACATACTTAAATGTGGGAGTGTTATACATGTATCCGTCATTACAGGTAGACACAATATTTTATTTTATTTCATTTTATTTACATGCAACAATACAGGTTACACACCCAATTACATTGTGCATGTTTAAATCAAGATGACATGCAATAATATTCACACATTCAAATAAATTCAATCCAGTCCAGTGTTCCACCAAAATAGTTCCATTAAATAGATAATTAAGCCTAAAGATAAATAACAGATACATATATATAGATATAACAACGTAACTATAATAAAATTATAAACAAAATAACAACAATAATAAATAATCATAAATATTAACAAAGTCAAGATAAGCCATAACAAAAAGAACGTGTGTGTGTGTGTGTGTGTGCGCGCGCGCGCGCGCGTGTGTGCGTTTTTAATCACGTATAAACATCTTAATAAAAATATTGGTAGTGTAGTAATTTGTTAAATGTGTGTATGTAAGGTATTAGATAGTCTAGCTCAGTTTATATCCCTCTGACAAAGTCTTTTGTATTGATTAATACTATGTAAAAATATATCAACCTCCCCAGGCAAAGAATTATGCAATCTCATCATTGTATTCAAAGGTGATGAAAAATGTGCCATTGTACGAGAAAAATTAATGTGAAACAAATTTTGGGATCTATTATAAAATGATGGAGTGTAAAAATTAATTTTTGACAAGCAAAATGAATCCATTACTTCACCTCTCAGCAATTTAAAAAGAAAAAGTAAATTCGCTAATTTTCTACGTTTTTGAAGACTTTCCATTTCAAAAATGCTTAAAAGTTGATTATATGAAATATCGAAGGTAAAGTGACCAGTTTCTTTAAAATACTCACTTAGCTCGATTTTTGGGTAATTCGAAGATTTACGGTATAGTACAGGTAAACTTGTATAAGTAGTAACATCTTAAAAATCATATTAATTATGAAGATTGCCAGATACTTTTAGCAATCATATATATAATTATATATGAATAATTTTGTATAGCAACCATTATCAAAAACAAATATTTAATGTATTAAATTGTTTTAACAAACATGCATACAGTAGAACCCCTCATATCCGGCCACCACGGGACCGAGCCCCTGGCCGGATAACGATTCGGCCGGATAAACCAACCTACAGTACACAGCACTTGACGAAACAAAACAATTGTACTGTACTGTACTAACTGCACTGGAAATAATCAACGAACTGTTTACAGGTTAAACCTATTAGCTCAACTGAGGACAAAACAGGAAAATGTAAACAAATAGATAGACCAAAATAACGCAAGAGTCGTGGGAGACTAGTGCGTGCAACTGCGCGTCTGCAAGCCGTGGTAAATAAATTTCGATATTGGCTTCCGAGAAGTGGCCGGATAAACCGAGGTGCGGTAAAACCGAGGCCGGATATGAGGGGTTCTACTGTATAGCTGAAGTGCATAACTTTACCTCGTGAATTTGTTATATATTAAGTTATATATCACTAGTATCTGGATCCAGTAGATTTTGTTACGAGCGCCTTACAATACGAGGTTATATCCAGAAAATAAGCGAGTGAGGCTGGGAATTGAATACACTTCAATAGCAGTAGAAGCAAATTGTTCAAATGCCCTAGAATAAAAAGTAATAGCCTATTGATTCGTTTTCAATGGAATGTTTCAGTTTGTATACTGCTAAACATCTGGTGTATCTATCTACATTCTAGAAGTGGTTGAGTCTACATGACTTCAATATTCATTGGTTTTGTTTTCCATTTTCCATGTTATGGTATGTATGGAAACCGGTTGAACTTGGTTGACCACAACAAGGTGTCAGTAAGCACGTATACATTTTATTTATTGCCTGTCTAAATTAATGCTTTCGACATTCTTCAAGTAAACTTTTAGTACTTGTATGGACACTTTTATAATTATTTCCTTTTTAGAAACAATTAACAGTGTAATAATTCTTCTACAAATAGCCAAGTATTGTTTTTAGAGTGTGTTGTGAACTTGATACAGGTAATAAATTTAAATCACAATAAACATAAGTTAGCATACCTAATTAGTGCAACCCACAGATGTATCGATAGTTTAATGACGCAAGAGTTGAACAAATACTGTTTGTAGGAGAGCTTGTAGTATATGTTCCAAGAAATTATTGATTATTGACATTTATGATGTAGCATTCAACATAGTCGTATTTTATACGGTTATTGGGTGGTTAAAACGAGTTAAATGCGTATTTTACTAGTTTCAAAATGGGGAAAGTTTTAGTTTTTATGGCGTTTCACAAACGCCTTTGCAGGAACAAATAATTTTCAACAAGGAAATGTACCACACATGTTGATGAGACAACACAAATGCTCATGATGGGACAAAACACGACGAAAAATCATCTAAGTAAATGCAATATCACTGCTATTGCGCAATAAAATTAAAATAAATTTATAAAAGGTGTCATTAAGTTAAACGATATAGTCTCATTTTCTCGGTCGTAACAAATGAGATTCTAAACATTGTCACTGCACAAGCTAGTGCTATATCTATTGTATCGTAATAACATTTCGTAGAATTTTACATGACAGTTATAATTAACTACCAACATTTTGATACCAGAGATTTTTAGTGTCGCACTGTCGTTTATCCTATTGTAAAGTGTTGTAAAACGTAAAAAACTAAAGTTAGACGTTAATCGAAACAACGCTGAGTCGTTAAAAAATGTTTTGTTCATTTTAAGCTATTTATTATTTTCCTGTATTTACCTCCATATTTGAAGTACTATACTGGTTTTCTATCAATTAATATTATAATTTATTAAACTAAAAGAATTAATATAAAAAACCTTATTCCGGGCTAATATAGGTATTTATTGGTAGTTAATTAAAATTATGTTCTTTGGTCAATGAATTAATTCCAAAAAGCACAACATATTCCTCCACAACAACCGTCAATACAATTACGGTTCTGATTTACTCTACAAGGAAAAGCGTGGTGCAATTTACGTATTTAATATGTTAGTGTGTGGTGTTACGGGTTTTGTGGATCCAAAACCATCGCCGTAAAAGTACCGAATCCATTAGGCTGTTGCCAACAGTAGTAATTGCTAGGACCTGCAAGGCTAGAGCCATAAGGCTGGCAATCAATTCTGTCCGTACTACCGCTATAATTCTGAGTGCAGTTTCTC
The DNA here is from genome assembly GCF_021130785.1 of Homalodisca vitripennis. Lineage (NCBI taxonomy): Eukaryota > Metazoa > Arthropoda > Insecta > Hemiptera > Cicadellidae > Homalodisca > Homalodisca vitripennis. The sequence goes on from NC_060210.1 coordinate 178,949,380, forward strand.
AGTCAATTCTCAGTTAAGTCCATAAATTATTAAATATATTTTAAAATTGAGCAATTTGAGGCTTTTTGCCAAACTCAATTATCATTCTTTACATTAAGTATTTTATGTATATAAACTGTCGGACACATTTCTTCCACTTTTAGTAAGTATGTTACAGTATCTTGACATGAAAGTTAAGGACAAATTATCAATTATTATTTTCATGTTATCCCTTTTTATGTTTATACTTCTGTACAATCTACAACACCATGTTCGAAATAGTCAAGAACAACACGACAAAAGCTACGAGTGTACCAAATTTCTGGCACATCAGGGAATATTGTATTAAAACGTAATTTTCATAAATATACCTCTTCTAACACGACATAAACTTAGTTGACACTTGATTTAATTATCTACTAAACCTTTCTAAACAAAATTTAATTTCTGCAATAAGCGAAAAATACAAGTTTAAACCAAATATGCCACATTTGATATTTGAATGAAAACCGCTCTGCATGAGTGTGAACACAAAATTGTTCCACACCTGTACGTCATAGAAAAAGTGCAATCCACGTATAAATAAATGAAAGACTAAACTATAAAGCTGTAAATACAATACCATACAATGACGTTAGTTAGACAAAGTCACGAGGATAACTACAGCAGAAGTGAATAGTAGTGAAGCGGGATACAGCAGCGGCACGCCAAGAAACAATAACAGCGATATTAATTGCTGCTATACCATCACACTGACGGGGCAGCTTATGACGTAAATCACTGGGGTTTATACCATCACGGAATTGTCGGGTTTATTTCCAACTGAGAACACCTGGCCAGTTGTAGTGACGGCAGGGATGAGCAACAAAGACCATATGTTTGGCCAACACGCGTAAATAACACATTAACGGTTTTATGCAACGCGGTTGTGTTGCGTCCTCGCCTGTAAATCTGAACTGTTAGCTTTATACTGACCGTTCCGAAATAGATCGTACAAGCTGTTTGTGCCGTATGCTGTAACCAATGCTCTGCTGTAGTAGGCCACGTACAGAATTCAATCGGGCCTCAGTTATCATTCTATTTATGTGATTTGGATGTTATATGTCACGTTATTTATTGAAAACTAGTTTTGATGATAGCAAATAAAATTATATAATTCATTTGATCTCAACAAACACTTGGCCCAGTCTAATTGAAATCCTATCACTGTTGTTGACATGACTGAGAATCACAACTATACCAATAAAAAAGAAATATACTACTTTATGAGCAATATCAGTGCCATGTACATAATGTACTCTACAAACTAATATTGTTTCAGAATTCACTGTACTCTGCTAACGTTTACTCGTACTTAATTTGATCTAATTTTGTGGGGTTCAAAATGTAAGCCTAAACATTTTTGAAAATTCCACTTAAAAGTAACAGCACTTTGATAGGATCAATGACGCTTTTGGCGATTCCTGAGTAAAGGTACTTACACATTCTACTGGCAACCAGTTTTCTAACATACTCACGCAGGCACGTGGGCGCGGTATTATTGTTTAGGTCTTATAAATCTGGCAGAGATAAACAATCTTATATTTGTTACAAATCCGATGAATTACAGTTACGTGTTTAGTTACATTTTAATTTCTATTGCCTTACTGCCCTCCTCATAAGAGTATGAATGAAATAAATCACAATAAAGTAGAACAAGTTTTGTATGCATAAAGCTTAAGTACAATTTTAGATCGATAACAATTTAAACATAAAGTTTTGTTACATAGCTGTTAATGTGGTTCGAAATAGGTTACTTTCTTTAATTTTAATTCCTCATATTATGATACACATATAGAGTCAACACCATATAAAGTAGTAGAATTAAATATTAAATAACTTATGGCATGTCTAAATTTGGAATAGATAGTTGCAAAAAAATTAAATCTTCGTGGTCGTTCTAATAACCCCTCAAACGGCGAGAACTGACTGATAAGTCATCTAAGTTTTTCTCTTAGAATTTTGTTTTTCTTGGCGGATGCCTAGTGGGGGAAGAACCAGGAGAATTAACCATTTATAAGTACCTTAATAACTATAATCCGTCAATGTTTCACGTCGATTTCCTACCTCAAAACTAAACTCAGAATGCGTTTTGGGAAGGATCCTTGAAAAACTTAGTTGTTAAAGTAGGTCGAGTTGTATTTGAACTTAAATGACACAATTAAATGTTTAATGTTAAAGAGACGTACACATTGATGGAGAAAAATAATTTAATTACCTCAGTAAAGATGACAGTTAATTGAAGTTTAAGTATATTATAGCTTAAAAGTCAGACACAATGACATATTCAGCCTTATACGGGAAGAATGAACATACCCATTGCTATGAAGAAAGGGTCTCAGAGAGAAATAAAATTACGCAAAATGAGTAAAGAAGAGTTAGGTGAAAATGAGTTGAACGGTAACATAAAAGAGATTCTTTGTTAAAGACGTGTATGAGTCATTGGTAACTAAGTTATCCTCATGTGATTATAATCAGTCACGTAGTTTCCCCAGAGCGACGGGAGAGCGGGTTCCTAGAGACCGGTGACGCAGAAGCGCCATCTGTGGACAGGACTGGTCGTCAGCGTCTGTTCTGCTCCGGCATCGAGATTCCCGGACCTGCCCGTAAGCCAACCGGGTCGCCATTGTCAACTAACAAGGCACCGAATTTCTCGTTAAGTCTTGAATTGCAGATTTGTTAGGGCGAAGCGGCTTGTTGGTTCCTTTCACGACTTTTGATCATGATTCCCCTCACAATGGACGCTTTCCGTTCATTCGACGCTCAGCCATTCATCGCGGGGTTTCCTGCGATCGTTATTTTTGTCTTTTTAGGTTCTTCGTAACCGTCGACACGAATTGCGATGTATTTCTTTTGAAACCTCAGTCTGTGTGGAGTGTCCGTGCTGTGTCCCGCCTGTGCCTTCCTAACACCACAGTTTTGCTTGTTACGGTTTTGGTTGCAAAACCGAAGATCTGTCAAATCACTTCGAGCAATTGACAGCGAGTTAACAGTTTGATAATGCTATTATAATTCTATTATGAGCATGCAAGTCAATTTATTGTTACTCTTGCCGCTGAAACTATCTAACTTCCGTTCTACTCACCCCAGTTGCTCGCATTAAGAACGACGTCGGCCGTGAAGTTTCACACTTCGAAGCGATGATCATTACTCGGCGTCACCTTTCTCATTAGTGTCACTGCTAAATTTACATATCACATTAGAGCTGTTGCAAGTTGTGTGACTTATCAGGTAATTTTAGGTATAAAGTTTCGTTTATGGGTCTTAAATAGGTAACCCCTTCATGGTTATATATTTTATTTATCAATGTTTCAAATTTGTTCAATTTGTTAGTACATCGTGGCAACGCTAATGCGCAACGTGTAACAGTAATAATCTCTTTATGTAATTTATGTGACTTGATGAATGATAAGTTAATTGTTGTTCCAGATCTCCAATTTCCCATCGACGTGAGCGGGGTGCAGAAGGACCATCCCTTCCTGGAGCCGGACTCCCTGCAGTCGCTGTTCCGCCGGCTTCACACTCTCAACCGTTGCGCCAACATGAAAGTCGACAGCGTGCCCAAGAGCACGGTCAGTCACTTTCCTTCTTAAGAAATAAAAATATTATAAAACTAACCGTAGTCGGAATGGTACCCAGAGTTCAAAGCGATATACCGTAGGGTACTCTCCTTGAAGTTGATCTAAAATGTCTTTAAACTAAAAGTTTTGCTGACAGAAATTGGAGCTCTCAATATCACTAAGTAGGACGCGAGTTTCTGACAGACAATTTCACATGAATATTTCCTAAAGACATTTAGAGATACCGGGATTCAAACAAGAGGGGTCTCTTGATATTGTCGCGTTGGCTTGACTTCTGCGTACTCTTCTTCGTTACTAAGAATGGCCCCGGATGGGTAACACCTCACCGCCTGGTGATCCAAACTAACGTCTTAATTGGAAATTGTTATTGAGATTCAGTTAACAGCAAACAAGTACATGGAGAGGACCAACCTAGTGTGTTTTCGTTAATTTAGTCACCAGGCTAATCATCAATTACATATTCTAAGGACCAGTTGACATTAGACCGTATAAAAACTGCAGTGTTCATTCTAAATAACATTGTTTTCTTTCAAACATTTGTGTTAAAAACGCGTAAAAGTGTTAGCAACAAAGCAAACTCGTAGACCACGTTAAGAATTAATCAAATTTATTATCTTATTAGCAAAAGATATGACATCATGAAAGGTTGGATATCTTCCAGAGGAGGCGTGGACTTCCTTACTAGTGACACGATTTATCGGATTACTTCGGGGAATACGGCCTTCTAAACGTAATAACTAACCATCTGTTGCCCAATCCTATTATCACGCTGTTGTACTGTACTGACTTATTCTAGAGTAGGCGTAGACCTCCTTACTAGTGAGTGACACGAGTTATCAGATCACTTCGGGGAATACGATCTTCTAAACGTAATAACTAACCATCTGTTGCCCAATCCTATTATCACGCTGTTGTACTGTACTGACTTATTCTAGAGTAGGCGTAGACCTCCTTACTAGTGAGTGACACGAGTTATCATATCACTTCGGGGAATACGATCTTCTAAACGTAATAACTAACCATCTGTTGCCCAATCCTATTATCACGCTGTTGTACTGTACTGACTTATTCTAGAGTAGGCGTAGACCTCCTTACTAGTAAGTGACACGAGTTATCAGATTACTTCGGGGAATACGATCTTCTAAACGTAATAACTAACCATCTGTTGCCCAATCCTATTATCACGCTGTTGTACTGTACTGACTTATTCTAGAGTAGGCGTAGACCTCCTTACTAGTAAGTGACACGAGTTATCAGATTACTTCGGGGAATACGATCTTCTAAACGTAATAACTAACCATCTGTTGCCCAATCCTATTATCACGCTGTTGTACTGTACTGACTTATTCTAGAGTTGGCGTAGACCTCCTTACTAGTAAGTGACACGAGTTATCAGATTACTTCGGGGAATACGATCTTCTAAACGTAATAACTAACCATCTGTTGCCCAATCCTATTATCACGCGGTTGTACTGTACTGACTTATTCTAGAGTAGGCGTAGACCTCCTTACTAGTGAGTGACACGAGTTATCAGATCACTTCGGGGAATACGATCTTCTAAACGTAATAACTAACCATCTGTTGCCCAATCCTATTATCACGCTGTTGTACTGTACTGACTTATTCTAGAGTAGGCGTAGACCTCCTTACTAGTAAGTGACACGAGTTATCAGATTACTTCGGGGAATACGATCTTCTAAACGTAATAACTAACCATCTGTTGCCCAATCCTATTATCACGCTGTTGTACTGTACTGACTTATTCTAGAGTAGGCGTAGACCTCCTTACTAGTGAGTGACACGAGTTATCAGATCACTTCGGGGAATACGATCTTCTAAACGTAATAACTAACCATCTGTTGCCCAATCCTATTATCACGCTGTTGTACTGTACTGACTTATTCTAGAGTAGGCGTAGACCTCCTTACTAGTGAGTGACACGAGTTATCAGATCACTTCGGGGAATACGATCTTCTAAACGTAATAACTAACCATCTGTTGCCCAATCCTATTATCACGCTGTTGTACTGTACTGACTTATTCTAGAGTAGGCGTAGACCTCCTTACTAGTGAGTGACACGAGTTATCATATCACTTCGGGGAATACGATCTTCTAAACTCATGAACTAATTTCTCTAGGTCATATATCACGTCGTTGATACTTTTGCATCTTTTCCCTTTTTAAGCACCAACAATGGCTACAGACCAATGCACCAAGAAGTAATCATTACTTCGCATTTTTAATTATAAACTTTCCACAGTATTAACGAAACTGAGTAATCTTCATTGAATTGTAAAAATATATAGAGCTTACTACGTTGCACTAATAATATGGGACATCCAATATTACATGGACCTTAAAAAAGTTGATAGAATACACAGTTCTTTTAGGTGCACACTATAAAAAAGGTAATTTCCTACAAACACAGTAATTAGTATTATAAATTAAACAAGTAGCAAAGGACTTGTCTTTCTTCATTAACGACATCTCTTTGATGATGCCGCCGCAAACTAGACAACCGTCAGTCGATCGCCATCTGGTGGCCGATAATTAAACAATGCGCATAATTGCTAATGGAGAACCTGCAGGGCCGGCACTCCTGTCTTTGGCCCAGATTACGTCGCGCACACACGCGCACACTCCTTCTCACACACGGCCGCTCATTGATGTGGACTAATAACTCACCGTACTTGCCATTGAATACAGCTTGATTGAGGTAACGAAAAAATCGTTTTAATGCCATGGCATTTTTGGCAATAGTGAAATCAAAGGATAGTAAAGTACTTTATAAAGGGTTCGTATATCATTTCGATCACATACGCTTTCAATACTTTTCTATTGTAATATTGTAGTATTAAAACTTTGACACAGGTTGCTATTTCTTTACTTAACTCAATTATCCATAAAGATTTTAGACATTACTCAAGCCATAGATATTACTTCAGAGGAATAACTTTGCCTATTTTCATAATTACAGTAACAAACTGTGATTGCTGGACGTTTTATTATGTTTGTACTTATATTCTGTATATTCCTATTTCATAGTTGTTCTTCTATAGTGACAAACCTATTATTCCGCCAGTTTCATATATGCATACAATGTATATGGAAGAAGAAGAAGAAGAAGGTGGCATGGCGCTGTCTGGTGTGGGGTGATTCATACACACACCAGGCCAGACCCGCTGTGTTGCCTCTGTATTAATATGCATAAGTCTGACCTCAGAGGCTTCTCCTCGCTCCACACTCCTGTGTTTGTGCCAAACTTTCTACCCACAACTCCTTTTCGGGACCATTTTATTTTTCTACTACAAGCATCTTCTAAATTTGGGCAAGAAATATTTTGCAGTTTATGGGCAATAAGAATCGTAACCAGTGGTTGAAATCCTTGTCTTAGACTTGTAAACATTTGGGTCACAGCAGAATAAAGGTGTAGTCAGTACCGTCCAGCTGTGTCATTCACCCTGTGTGGTTCTCTCAAGTTGTAGGTTCGAAGCTATATATTTGTATTGGTAGGTTTGCCATTTCAGTGCGGTTTGGCATAAGCCCTGTACACTTCCTTATTATTGTAAGCTTAGAACTACACATCTATAAGGTATACTCAGTAGTGTGCGGTTGTGTCATTCACCTTGTGTAGTTATCTCAAGTTGTAGGTTCGAAACTACATATTTGTATTGGTAGGTATGGCATTTCAGTGCGGTTTGGCATACGCCCTGTACACTTCCTTATTATTGTAAGCATGGAACTACACATCTATAAGGTATACTCAGTAGTGTGCGGTTGTGTCATTCGCCTTGTTTAGTTCTCTCAAGTTGTAGATTCGAAACTACATATTTGTATTGGTAGGTATGGCATTTCAGTGCGGTTTGGCATACGCCCTGTACACTTCCTTATTATTGTAGGCTTAGAACTACACATCTATAAGGTATACTCAGTAGTGTGCGGTTGTGTCATTCACCTTGTGTAGTTCTCTCAAGTTGTAGGTTCTAAACTACATATTTGTATTGGTAGGTATGGCATTTCAGTGCGGTTTGGCATACGCCCTGTACACTTCCTTATTATTGTAAGCTTGGAACTACACATCTATAAGGTATACTTAGTAGTGTGCGGTTGTGTCATTCGCCTTGTTTAGTTCTCTCAAGTTGTAGATTCGAAACTACATATTTGTATTGGTAGGTATGGCATTTCAGTGCGGTTTGGCATACGCCCTGTACACTTCCTTATTATTGTAGGCTTAGAACTACACATCTATTAGGTATACTCAGTAGTGTGCGGTTGTGTCATTCACCTTGTGTAGTTCTCTCAAGTTGTAGATTCGAAACTACATATTTGTATTGGTAGGTATGGCATTTCAGTGCGGTTTGGCATACGCCCTGTACACTTCCTTATTATTGTAAGCTTGGAACTACACATCTATAAGGTATAGTCAGTAGGGTGCGGTTGTGTCATTCACCTCAAATGGTTGATTCGGTATTTGTCCTCGCATGGCTAACACTGGAAACGTTTTGGTAGAAACGAGAAAAATAAGTCACGTAAAGGAAAGGGACTGAGATGAGATATTTTATGTGAGAAAGCGAGGAGTCTGTGTGTCTTATCTCCTAATGTAATACGGTTTAATAGCATTGGTTGCCGCAAGTCGGGTCTGAGGCGGTATTCAGGAGCAATACGAAATCTTCCTTTTGATCTTTTTAAGCCCGTGTGCTTCAGAATGATGCTCCTCACTTAACCTGGCTTTCCACTGACAAAAAGTAACTTAATTTAAATATTGCTCATTCACTAATCATAAATTACACCGTTTCTTGCAAAACCTCTAACATACTTTATTACTTAAGCACGAGATTAGTAAAAAAATTAAACGTTAATATTTACTCAGTTTTAATGTTCAAAATACGTACACATTGAAAAATTAATATTAACGTGGTTTTTGTATTCATAACTTTATTATTTTTATGCTCATTCATTTAAGATGAAAACTAGAGTAGATAGATAATGGTTCTGTCATTATTTTTTTTTTATTTATTTATTTAATACACGTTATGATATCAATGTTTCTGTGAAAATTTGTTTAGTTTAGTCATTTAGCAGAAGCTTCCCGTTTCTCGGACTTGTTTCACTCGTTCTGCAAAAGCATACCAAGCAATATTGTTAGCGTAAAAATTACACTTACTGGATCTAATTGCCTATTATCAAAGTAGTAGTTACTAAAGCTAAGAACCCCGGATCTGCGTTGCCAAACTACGGAACTTGTGCTGATGTCTGCGGGGAGGCAGTTTACTGCGGACTAATGTTGCATCTGGAAATAGCGACCGGCCAGACTCGAGTCTCGGTGCTTCAACTTATCTCTAAGTGAATATGACGTCAGAGGCCTCCACTTTCGCTTTCAAGGGCTTCAGGAAGTCGGGTGGCGAATATAGAAGTGCCAGCCACTAAAACTACTCCACAGCATAAATCATGTATATTGGTCCTCACAAAACATGGGAGTTATTTTGAACTATCGTATTTCCATCATTATTAAACAAAGTTTAATGCAGAGAGTTTTAGCTGTTTTAGATATAAATATATAATATTAATAAAAAAGTAATGTAACTTCCTCTTGGTTCGGGAATTATCGTTACCTAACTAAGTTATATTTTCTTCGTATCGCATATATTCGTCTACATAACGAATTTTACATTGACGCAGAAGTCAGTATTTGGGAGCACACAACGTAGCCGTATCAGTATCATGTTTTAGACGCTGCACTAAGCGAAAGATGAAATGGAAATTAAAATATCCGTTAAGATAAAATACCGCAATGAAGATGAAATAAATGAAACTGGCAGGTGACGTTGGAAAAATCAAACATCGTTAAGAAGCTGTCAACAACAGAAGGTATGAGCGCAACTCAGTAATTTATATTCTAAAAGCGTGCAAGAGATTCAATTAGTTCTTACAAAGTTTGAAATGAAGCATATAAAGTTTACTTTGACGACTACTGTCAGTAACAAGATTATAAATGCGGACCAGAATAGTCTCGGTGTACTGAACAGCAATATGGTTGCTCCTCACCCGTCTCCAATCTCCGGATACCCAGGCGTGGGCGCTTTATACGGCCGGCCGACTGCGCTGTGGGGGCAGGTCATTGTGATACGTGTAACAGTGACAGTGACGTCATATATTTGACATTTCAGGCGACTAGCTGTGGGTGGGTGGGTCAGATCACGCGGGACCTCGCGGCACGCTAGTCCAAGGAATGTATACAATTGGTAATTCTATGTTTGTTCAGTTTCAAAATCATAAACAATATCCTGAAGGGTTGTTATTGCTTTTGAAGTGGTTCACAACTATGACTTTCCGTGAACAAATGTTTCAGATGTTCTCTTTAGAAAAATAAATGAAAAATTATGCATACATGTTCGCTCATTATTTTATAATTGTATATATACATACATACATATAATATATATATATATATATATATATATATATATATATTATATATATATATATAATGTGTTTTGCATATTGGATCAGTAATCAGTAATTTATTTGCAATTATGGAGATAATATTAATATAACAGATATAATACAACATATCGAAATGCGTAATTTTCTATGAGTAAATGATGGCACAGTTTAACAGTTGGGCATACTTACAATTCCAGAAGTGAAATTATTCCTGAAATAATTATATTTTGATCAACTTGACTTGGCCTAAAATGTTTTCGGGAATAAACCAAAATTATGTTCATAATAAATTATCGTAAATATTATTGTATTGTACTAATTGCAATCTTAAGTTGGTAATGATTATTTTATTCAGTTCCAATAAGATGATGTTAATAAAATACCACTAAAATGTTGTATGAACGACATACAGAATATTTGAAATAATATGGAATGATGGAAATGTATTGGTAAGTAGCTGTTAATATGTGTCATTATTGTCAATGACAATAATGAGTATTTAAAATGTTGAAGTAATCGATTTATATAATAGCGAAATTATAAAAAAAGAATAGAATGCAATATGTTTGTTTCTTTGATTGCACAAAGAATACTACAATTTATTATTGTTTACACTTTTTGTTCACTAATTTGAATGAAACGAACTGTTTATTGCAACTTTAGTATTAAAACCCGTATTTATTGAGGCATTAATTGTGGAAACAAATCTATAAATGCTACCAACAGTTAAATGTAATGTCAACAAATTGCAAAACGTTACTGCGGTGACAATACCGAGAAATAAATCTCTAGTAAAAGTTTCCATCTATTGTAACACTAACGACCTAACCGTGAATTTTCTTTGAGCATAATGTCGATTATTGTTTTGATATCCAGTCAATCACATCAGTGGTTCCTTCTGCACGGATTGACGAGGCTTTGATCCGCCTTCCTAGCGTTACCTACGCTGTGCGTCGCGGCGCCTGCCTTACTCTACCTCAACAGAGCTCGTACTTGATCGTTACATAGCTCCACTGCGTTAACGTTGATTTTAGTATTCATCAATTCATTTCTTCCTACGTGACGTTTAAAACATTGGATATTCTGAAAGTTCTTAATACATATTGTATTACGCTGTGTTATCCACACCTGTAATTTCTATCCATGCACAGACAGGAACCAAACGGTTCCTCGAATAGTCTTGAAGCTCACTGACAAATTACGAGGAAATCTACGGTTACTTACTTATTAGAGATAACTGCTTCATCCTACACGATATCCTTCTACCACCTACCACCGTAAAAAGCACATGGCGGAGATTAGCTTAAGTATATACTGTCAAAGCCTCCTTAACTCCTCTGTAAGTGTAACCATATCTGACATTTGCCTCTGTTATTATTGTGTTGTCTGCGCTGTGTTCTGGGAAGCATTACAATTGAATTTCGAACTTCTTGTACTCAGCTCCTCAATCAATTAAATTTCAAACCCATTCAGTTTTTACTCCTAGTTGTTTCCTCAATTTAAAAAAAGCTTATTTAATATGGTAATACTATATGTTACGATTGCATTGATCCTCTTTAAACACTTCAATAACATTTTAATATAGTGTATGGGCTGTAAAAACTGAAGGAATATCATTGCTTGTTGTATCACAATATTAAGAATTTTTATTACCCTTTCCATAAGTAGAGTAAATATGCAACATACTACATAGATATAAAATGTGAAAATAAACGAAGAAATATATAATTGCAACACAAGTCAAGAACTAACAAGTTGTGTGTAAATCCTCCAAACCAATCACATATCTAAATATGTTGTATTGTGAGTGATGCCTTAGACATCCTTCCTACCTTCTTGTAATATTTCTTTATCATTTGTCCCTTATTAATTACACTTGTGATTTGTTTTATTCTTCCTTAGATAACATTGTGTTTACAGGGCCTACCTTAGCTTGTTTGAGCCCTGGTGCTACCTGTTATTGCCCCTCAATTCGGCACAAGAATTTTCCAGTTTAATATGCTTTCTTGTCTGTTTAGTTGTGCATGTTTAGTTTAGCTCCAGTTTACCTTCCTCTTAGTGAAAATTCTTGAGATTACTCACTCAATTCTGTACCTGATGAGACAATGAGCATACCTCTTCACCTAGATTACACTATATTTTGTAGTCTAGGAGTCAAAACGTTGTAAAGAATTTGAGCTTTTTCATCACCAACTTTTTTTGGATCTCTTCTGATGCACATGACTCCAGATTCCATGAGTCAAGTCTGTGACAGTGTCAGGTTCCTAACGTTGCACTAAGAGGAAGATGAACTTGATCTAAACTCAACACTCTTATTAAATCAACCGTTCCCACCAATACCTACTTTATCTGTATAACCGTTGTGATTTTCAATTGTAAATAAATAGCATGAATTTATAACCATAAGTTGTGTTTTATATGTATTACTTCGTTGCTGTCTTAATTCAAATCAAATTGATCTGTCAAATTCATGAAAATGGCCTCTCTGGTTCTACCTGGCTAAGGCGAGCCCTGAGTGTTTATTCATTAGTTGAAGAGATCTAAGCTTATTTGTGATTATGGAAATGAGTTATTTTCATCAATTTTAAATACTAGGCCTAACCATATATAAATAATTTTGAAACCATTAAAACTAAAGCTTAATTAGCCATATGTAAGAGGTTGATATGATAATGTATGAAACTAAGTAAAATTCCATCCAATATTGTTGGTACTTTCATTCATCTCTCATGTATTAACCATCTGACTATATTATGTAAGTTGTTAACTGTTGCAGGCGGATGACTCAGATGACGATGATCAGTGTGCTCTCAGTGAGAACTGGACGTTCCAACCGGAGTCGAGACGCTGGTCCCGGGTCTGTGACGTGGCAGCGCAGAGGCTGCTTGTACCCAATTGTGAGTCATCAGTACATCACATACAGCCCACTGCACTATGCAATTAATTGCATTAATAATTATTCTAAATACTTTGTTTTTTAAGCAATCATTTAAGCAATTCACTATGTGTAGATAGATCTATAGCTTTTATCTTATTTTTTTGAATGGAAGATAATACACTGCATTTTGAAGAATAATAGGTACTCAATAATACTGCAGTCATCAGAATTTAGTATTAGTAAACATAGAACATCTTTATCAGCTTAAAAGATCATTTAAAGCTTTACAATATGTAAGCATAATAAAATTACTCAACTCCTGCTCCAATTCTGTCTGTTAGTACATCTAAATAAAGTAATCGCTACAAATCCTGGAATAATTTTTGTATATCGAAAGATAGATCATATATAGTGCTTAGTAACAAAATTTCATGTAAAAAAGACTACAAGAAAAATCTTAGAAATAGCACTGTTTTTTATCTGAATTTGAATGATACCCCGATCATTTATTTTCTCAACAAATTTTGTTGTAATTTCAATATTTATTTAATAAACTAGCGGGCCCGGCTCGCTTTGCTGCGCATTTCAATAATTTTTTGCAAAAGTTGCCCGCGGCTTCGCACGCAATTTCCCGTTGAAAACAGTACACTATATTCACTTATTCTTTTTCTATCACATTCTAAACATTGCTGAGATAATTGATAGTCGTTCCATCGTGAGCCTCTTGGGCGTATTATGAAGGTATGTACCATATTCCTGCCTCTATCTAGCTGTTACCCACGGCTTCGCACGCAAATCTTAAGAAACCGAAGTCCTTATATTACTTAGTAAATTTTATTTTTTACTATAATAAATTTTAGATTAAATTAGTTATATCTCCGATGCCACGATTGAGCTTGCTTTGTTGTCTCGATCGAGAGAATATGTACACACAGAGTTTTGAGAACCATACTTCTGTCAAAAAAAAACAACTAAGGTTGATTTTATAACATTCTTTATATTTGTAGCCAACGTAAGATAGTAATTATGATATCTGCATTGCTCTTCTGATCAAGCATGAGCATGGTTTATATTAAATAAATATTGCAGTTAAAGGTGAATTTTTACGTCAAATTTGAATTGTATTATCTGGATAGTAAAGTCTATGTTTAACAGTGATTGCAGAAACAGTTTAAACAAAATTTGTCGTTTCTCTTAAGCTTACTCTATGCTTTAAAACTATAAGTGTAATATATGTTTACAAAGAACAGCTGATTAAAAATTTGAAAAGACGTTAACATATGTTTGCTGCAATGCATTTCTTATGGGTATTTCTGTAACCAGTGGGGGCGGAATCCTGAATCGGGAAAGGGATGGGCATAGCTTATAAACCTTCTCCGTGGAAAAAATACATATACGTACAAATTTTCATCATGATCGGTCCAATAGTTCACGATTCCATAAAGGACAAACATACAAACATTCATTTATATATATATAGATAATGTAAATACACTTCTAAACACACACACACACACACACACACACTTAAAAAAGAAATGGGTTATTACTCTAATTACTATAATTGATGATTATTATGACAGAATGTCAAGAGACAGGATTGGACAAAGTAATTTAGCAAAAAGATTTGAAATTGAATATTTAATTGGTTTTAAAGTTATTAGCGAAGGGCATTCATCATTAACAACTTGAAGTTTGATTTAGGGTAAATTTTCTGATTGAAAATGACAAATACTAAAACATAAAATCTCATTATAGCAAGTTAGGGCTTCGTGGAGTTTTAATAGTCTTACTAAAAGTAAGTTTCTTCCACCAATAAAATAATTAAAATGTTATTTTTAATATAATTTTAATCACAAAAATGTTGAAATTTTTAGTAGAAGATTGAAAATGTAATAGACTATGACTTTAATGTATCAATACTATAATAGCAGGAAAGATTTTTCTTTTATTTACAATATACTGATGCAACATACCCAATTTCTTATCAAACTGACTGTAGCTTTGTCCCAGATTATTGCTATATTGCTGCTCTTTGACAGCAAAATCAATACAGTTATTCCTTGGACAAAGAGGAAACATGTACCAAATGTCAAGTCTCCAGGACTTTTCTATCACACAAACTGACTGAGAGAAAGACATGAACATTTAAGAAAGCCCTTACATGTTACATGTTCTTAATAATTAGGCTGGTATTTCTAATATTTTTCAATTGCTGCTATAACATTAGTTTAAGTAATTTTCCTTTAGAAAATAATAGCAATGTTCGTAGACTTTTACTAACCTAAAACCTTTTCTTCTTGATAGCCAGTCTCCTACAAACGTTTAATATAAACATAATCACTCAGAGGTTTTCTGTGTTATAACCTTATCTGTGTTATTTTCTTTATTAGTCAGTTACAATCATGAATGTGTATGGGGATGTTAACCTGTGTTGATTGTGTCTAACAGCCACCCAGCAGCAACCCTCACCTAGTGGAGAAGTGGTGATTAGGTACGGAAGTCTGCCCCCCGGAGCACTGACTACTGACAGTGAACTATTGGCTGCACGGTTCCGGCGGTCAGGCAGTGAACGGCTGCGGGACGGTGCTAAAGCGTTCCTCAGGAGGGTTGAAAGTCTAAAGTCACGGAGAAGAAAACGTCAGCATCGGGAAGGAGTTATCATTTCTGGACCACAGGTAGATTCAGTTATGTTCATCGTAATTTAAGAAATACTAGCTCTGTTTGTTTTATTAAAGTCTAAAAACTAATCCTGAAAATCCAAGTATGACAATAATTTATAAATGTGCTTTAAACTATAGCCACAATATATTCAAATTATAGCAGAACATGTATTGCCACTAAATTTTTATTTCTCTATGCATAAACTTGTAAAAGTCAAGGAATGTCCCCTACAAACAAACAAGAAATGGCTATTGAATTACATACATCAAGAAAATTGTTAGAGAGTAACTTTAAGTAATTAGAGAGTAATTAGAAATGACTCTCTAATTAGGAAAAAGTAAAAACTAATGTTTTATAAAACACTAAGGTACTGGACGTGGCATCGATGCAGCAACGAATGAGAGAGCTGAACTGTGTGGATGTCTCACCTCCTGAATCTCCTTCAGTTCACTCGGGGGATGAGAACCGCTCCATGCGTCGTCTGTTGGCCCGACCTGACTGTGACTCTGGGGCTCTCTCTGACTCCGAGCTCAGCTGGAGACAACACTACCTCAAGGATGCCAACAGCAATCATACCAAAGTAATACTTTTTTTTTAAATTAATTATTAACAATGTCTCGTTTAGAAAAATAACAGGATTTTTGCAAAAAATATCCTGTTAGTATAATTTGTGGTAGGATTACATATAGTTGTCATCAGGACATTTGATATTGTATGCATGAGAAAAAACTGAAACACATCGTATTGAGTGTCGAACCTTTACCAAATTCAACATTAAGAAAATATGGAACACAAATAAGTATAGGCATTCTTTTGTGTTATTTTATTTTAATTTGGGATTAATCACCATAGATTTTTTTGTTTCTTAAACTTAATTCATGCTTAACCGCATTTCTTTGGGTTTGGGACTTGAAGAAGACACAATATACTATTTTCCTAAATGTCATGTTTCAGTTGTGTTGGGTTGTGTTTATAAACTGTAGTAAACTCCATAATTTTGTTACTCTAATTCATACTGGATGTTAGATGCTTAGATGATGTTAGGTGCTTCCAACTCACTGTGATTGAAGAGTCCAAAAAGTGAATGCCTCTGTTATGCCAAAGGTGTTGGAGCTTGTGGAGGTGGGCAGTAAGGGAGCCGGAGGAAGCCGGGAGAGAGTCAGCCAACCAGCCTCGAGAAGTGGTAGTCTCAACATGGGCTACAGTAGTCAGCATTATCGGGAGAAACTGCAGAAGAGATCAGGTATACCTATTACGTAGTCATTATTTTGTCATAAGTAATACAATCAAGTAATATACTTCTATATATTGGTAATAGTATTACTGTTGTAAGTGATGTAGTTAGTAACATTACAACTCTCTTATGCTGTTAAATTCCTATGAAATGTACACACTTGAGTTTTCTATAATTAAATATTTTAATTAATGTGTACGACTTAAATTCCCAGATGCAGCTTTTGAATAACATAGCAATCAACCCAAGTACTTTGGTTTACATTCAGCAAACTATTTTCATCATACACTTTATTTTTTATTAGTATTTCAAAAAAGTTTTTCATCTACATCAAATAAGATATGTATGTATCAAAGATTTTTCAGCACTTAATTATCAAATCTTAAGTGCAAAGTTTTGTTTCTTAGATATGAGAATTACAAAAAGCTAGTAAATATGGAGTCTAGAAAATAGATTAAATTCGATTGATACTTCTTTATCAAACAAGTTGAGTGGATACTGCTTTTATTTAATGCCTTAGTCTTGTATATCCACCTGAGTTCACAAGTAATTGAACTGTTCCAGAAGCTCGAGCAGTCCGTGATGGAGAGACTGAGAGTGCCGAGTCCAGCAGTGCTGTGGCAGACAGTGACACAGAACTGACGCCTAAACACAAGTCTGTAATATTCTCAGTTTATTGTCAATTTACTAATCACCTGATAAATTAAGTTAAACATTTCACTATCAAAGGTACAACTAAAAACCTTGACCTTTTATAGTTACCTTTACCTTTTTTAGGTAAACGTAACTATAAATTTGTGACTAAACTTTAAATTTTAAAAGTTGTATGAGGATTTCAAACATTGTGAATAATATTCACAGGTATAAGATTTTCGCTCGGTCTTAAATCAGTTATTTATCAAATTCATAATAATTCACATAATGAGAACAACAAAAAAATATAATATTTTTAATTATTTGGAAGTAACTTGGATATTGTCTAGTGCTAAGAAATTTCTAGTTCACATTGAATTCTTTAAGTAAATATAGTCAATAAAAAGTTTTACAATACATCATAAAATTTGAATAAAAATTGCTTATTGTCTTTTATACAGTTGGAAATAAAATTAAAAAATTTAGGTTTACATGATGGACTATTAAATTTGATTGTATTAATATGCCTGCTCTATATAATATTATTTTACTATGATAAAACTCTAATAATTTATAACTGTAAAACTTATAAATCTGTGTGGTAGTAACTGCTAAAAGTAACTTTCTTGTGTGGTAGAAACTTGAATATTAGTGAGCCTTAACGTGTTCACTGCTGCGGACATGTGCACTTCGTGCTAGGTCAGCCAATATAATGTTGGAACCCAATTTGCACATTGAGTAACTTCAACGTTTCCTATAAATTTTAAGACACCTGTTCGTATATTGAGAATATGGTTGATACAGTTATTTGGTAAGTATTCAGTTGTGACACTCACTATACTTTTAACTCCACACAGGTCAACATTTTACTACAACAAAACATTATTAAGGGAACTTTACTTAGTTGTAGGAATTAAACTAATTGATATTTATTTTATACCAAGATTCAAACTGAATAAATATGTAGTAAAAAACACCGAACGAACATTCACTAAATTATTTCACAACTTCTGAGTATATATAAAGTTCATAAACACAAGTGTGCTTTCAGATCATAACTATAAATAATATCCAAGTCACGTGCTATAAATGTATGTTACAATTACAGCTAAACCTTGTTAATGACAACCTCCCCTAAGTACTACAACATTAGAAAGAATTATCATTGTCTTTTTTACCTATATCTATGAGATATTCAATATTATAATTTAAAATTTCAATTCGACATTTCAAAAACAGGTCATGTCCGGCAAGTGTACATTCTATAAATGAAAAATATAAGTGCTGTTTATTAGTAGATAATACTGAAAATTACAAGCATTTTAAAGACTAAACAACATATATTGCACCATGGTGAGTAGGCTATTATAACGATGAGTATTACGATCACACAATAATTTAGCTCTATAAGGGTTAAAATACAGGTCAAATCCTTAATAAAGTAAGTTAACCCTACAAGTGACAATACTTCATTTTAAATTTGTCAGGAATAAATATTTTTAATGATAGGCATTCTTATGTTAAAGTTGCTTGAATTAATGAGCATTTTTAACTCATATGTAGTTGAAATGTGATGTATACAACTTTTAAGTGTATAAAATCGAAATTACCATCATATCAGAAAACCAATGAAGATTGTTTTGGAGTACTTTAATGAAATTCTTTGTTCTTGGCATACTTCTAGTATTGTAAGTTTTCCAAATATTCCAACAGAGTCCTCCTAAAGTAAATTTTTTGGATAATTGTAATAACAATAATTTAAGATAAACCGTTATGGTTAATTCTCCTACAGCATTTTCCTTAAACATCAAGTCGTTTTTTCCCAGTTTAGCAAGCTAATTTTCTAAAACCTGTAAATTTTTTTACTACAAACCTAACTGTATTTGGTATAATTTTTTTCATAATGAACCATATAATACAATGATAATAAGTAACCAGGGTAAATATTTTAATTTCAATTTTGTGCAGTGAGTGGGAAAAATTTTCTTTTCTTATTTGCATGGAAAAAGAGGGTGGGGAAGGCACACCTGAAAAATATAGTTTAGTATATAAATTTCTAATTCCAAAATAGCCTAAAGGTCACAAATTTAGTCTAATTTAAGAAAATTTATAATTTTGTATGAGTCTTTGGGTAAATAAATTAACTGAAAGTAGTATAAGAAGCGTGGTTTTCGTGATCAAAAACACAAATTTGTAAAAATGTTTATAGATTGTTATAATCTCTAACCCTAACTATATTTTTTATAATTTTATTTACAATAAACTATAGAACACCATAATAATAAATATTGTGAGAAAACTTAAAGTTTTTGTTATTTATGGTTATTAAATCTTTATGATATGTTTCTAAAAAAAGGTATAGTAACTTGTTAAAAAACAGTTATTGTAATGATGTTTTTTGGGTTTGTAAAATTTTATAGCAAACAATAGTCATAAATTTATCATAATTTTATATATATATATATAATATATATATATAAAAAACTATAAAACAATTGTTTCTGCAAAAACGAAAAACAAATGCCATATATATATAATGTAATATATATATATATATATATATATATATATATATATATATATATATATTGTTATAAAACTATAAAACACAAAAAAGTGGGTGGAACAATTGTTTCTGCAAAAACGAAAACAGCAATGCCATTCTAAAATTACTCTGCTGTCATAGAACAATAAAAATAACCGGTGCTGTTTTTGGCAACTCTTTACCTTGCCAATGGTATATGAATCACGTCGATACCTGATTGTTTATGTATCATAACAAATTAATCAGGGGGTTATCCGGATAAGGAACGAAAATAAGCAATGGATATCTGTTGAATGGCAGTCGGAGGGTTAATGGTAGAAAAATTAGTGTTTATTATTTTACATATTTGTTTAATAATTTGGTGTAATAGAGAAAATGTTCAGTGTTTGATTTTATTGTCTTTTACAGGAGTGTGGTTCGGTGGCACAGTTTCCAGAGAGGTTCGGTGCGGCCAGACTCACTAGCTGGGAGGTCCATCAGCTCCATGTCTTGTGGCCAGATGTTGGTGCTACGCAAGCTGGCTCTCCTGAAACTGACTGCAATAATGGAACGATACTGTCCCACGCATCGTACCGGCTGGAATTGGGAACTTCCAAAGTTTATAAGAAAAATCAAAACGCCAGATTATAAAGGTAAACTCAACTATAAGACAAAATGTATTGTTTATCTTCTACTTCTAAAAATTTCTTCAAAATTACAAATAAACATTTGTATTTTTTGTAACCTTTCATACTAATATTACATGGTTTATTCCAGATAAAACTGTTTTCGGAGTTCCTTTGGTGGTGTCATTACAAAGGAGTGGTCAAGCATTACCAGTTTGTATCCAAGCAGCTCTTTCGTGGCTGAGGACGCAAGCTGTAGATCAGGTTGGTTTGTTCCGCAAACCTGGCGTCCGTTCTCGAATACAGCGACTCAAGACCCTCGCTGAAACACATTCCGAGGACCTCACGTTTGAAGGTCAGCAAGCCTATGATGTAGCCGACATGGTGAAGCAATACTTCAGGGAGCTACCTGAGGTCTTACTCACCAACAAGTTGTCAGAAACATTCGTCGCTATATTTCAACGTAAGTTTTTAGTTCAAATATTTCATCTGATAGTTTTCTTACATTTCTATGTTATTCATAGTCAAATAATTTGTGAATTTGTTTAATAAACTACAGTGTATATTTATTTATAAAATCAATACTTTCTCAATACCAAGCTTGCCTATCCATTTAATATTGTTTAAAGCCATTAACAATTTTATAACATCTGTAATATATTTAGAATAAAAGCATCATTATAACAACATTCTATAATTAAACATTTGTTTTGCATAAAATAGTATAAATTGTCAGTACTAATGTATATCTATGTAATAATAAATGTTATCTGGATCTTATAAAATCAAATAATAAAACCTTCATGTTTATTAATATATAATATTAATAAATTTGTGTCATCTATGTTTTATTTTTCTGCTCTAATAAATGCAGTGTGGGGATTTTAAGGTGTCTTTCTTATGGCCCTTAAAGAATTGACTCAACTTAATCAAATGTATTCTTGAAGAAATATGTACAAAGTACAAAGATGGAAATATGGAAGTTCTGAATGAAAAAATGCTAGTACAAAATCCCTTTATGTGCTCTTGCTCTTATATAAGGGCCAAATTAATGATGCAATGTAGGCATTGATTCTATTTCAGCTTTTTCCCCAGAACAATATACTTTATCTTGGTAAATAACTTCAAAAATTCAGTAAACCCACAAGATTTATTGATGAGCATTCTTTTCACATAAATTCATTAATTCTAAAATTAATAAAATAATTCATAATAACAATTAAGGATTACGCTTTAAACTGTTATGGCAAAATTGTTTAACACATTCACTGTGGTGGACACAGTTTACTACTATTCCGGATGTGCTAAAGTCGATACATGACCAGGGTAATAGTGAAAGTGTTATCGTATAACTAAAATAATAGACAGTATTACAAAGTTTTAACAAAGTAAGAAAACTCTACCATTTTTAGTTAAAAATTTATGGTAAACACATACAAATAAGTCCTTTATATACAGACGTGCCTGTGAACCTGCGAACGGAAGCGGTCCAATGTGCGTTGCTATTGCTACCGGATGAACACAGAGAAGCTCTCTTCATGTTGCTGGACTTCCTGTACCAAGTTTCAACTCACTCCAGCACCAACCAGATGACAGCCAGTAATTTAGCAGTCTGTCTGGCACCATCACTCTTTCACTGGCAGCCTGCACCGACCCGATCCTCCTCGGTGTCACCACGCCGTCGCAACAAGAGCACCGGTGTACCAGATGCCAAAGAGTTGGGTCAGAACAAGGCAGCTCATGATTGCTTGCTTACCTTGATAAAACAGCATCGTGAATTATACACGGTTAGTAACATACAAGATATAAATATTCTGGATATTTCATTATGATTTTTATGATGATGGTATAAAAAGTAGGACCTTATTTTTTATTTCATGATTCATTTTGTTAACAAGTAAACTGTTTTTTATTTGCAACATAAATAGAAATGAAAGGTAAATATAAAATTCAAGGTATGTTCAAGAAGTAA
Organism: Homalodisca vitripennis; assembly: GCF_021130785.1. NCBI lineage: Eukaryota > Metazoa > Arthropoda > Insecta > Hemiptera > Cicadellidae > Homalodisca > Homalodisca vitripennis. The sequence continues at coordinate 178,971,956 of NC_060210.1, forward strand.
CCAGTATTTTAATTCTTTTTTAATGTATTTATTTCTCTACATTAATGTTGTCACCTTCAAAATAGTCCATTACATATTATACAATTGTGCCAGCACTTCTTTTAATCTTCCAAACATTTCTCAAACCCGGTCTTTGGGATAGCCTTTATTTACCTTTTTCAGCAATGAACTGTTAATGTCATCGATGCTTGTAAAACAACGGCTCTTTAAGGTTCTCTTTATTTCTGGAAATTAAAAAAGTCACATGGAGACATGTCTGGAGAATATGGAGGTTAGAGCATTGTTACAGTAATGTTTTTGGCTAAAAATACACAACCAAGCAATAACGTGTAAGCTGGTGCATTGTCGTGGTATAAAGCGATCAATTGTTTTGTCACATATCCAGGTATTTTTCGGATTGCTTCACGCAAACAGTGTAGAACTTGCAGGTAGTACTCCTTATTGACCGTTTAAGCTTGTGGCAGAAATTCATGATGCACTATGCCATTAAAATCAAAGAACACAGTGAGCATAACCTTCACGTTTGACTGGACTTGTTGAGCCTTTTTCGGTTTTTCAGCTAACCAGAATGCCTCCAGTGGGATGATTGAGCCTTAGTTTCGATTTCATCTATAAACCAATGTTTTGTCACCTGTTATAACATGTTTCAATAATTCTGCATCGTCATTGATTTCATTTATAGACTCCTGAGCAACTTTCATTTGCTGATGTTTTTGTTCAAAATCCAACAAATTTTGCTGCCATACGTTTCATACCCAAAACATTTGAACAAATTTCGTGTCATGGTAATTGAAATGCCACATCATCATCAACCTCTCTGATCATAATATGGCAACCGTTATCACCAGTTTCTTCCACTTTTTCATGTTTTCATCGGTTGTTGATGTGTTGGGGTGTCCAGAGCGTTCGTCAATGTCTTCACGGCAATCTTTGAAACGTTTATAACACTCATAAACCCTTGTTTTAATCTTAGCAGAATCACCATAGGTATCGGGAACAAATTTGTGCCTTAAGCGGATGACATTCAATGCAAACTTAGCAAACACTTCATGGTCTGAAACAATCAGATTCTTAATGACTTGTAATTCTATAACAGAGCCAACTTTGGCTCCCAAATTTGGGAGCTAGAAAACAGACAAAATTTGTGCCCTTGAGTTTTACACTTCTTCTTCTTCCTTCCAATAGGCCACATTAAGAACAGAGTTATGTGATTGGTCGAGCATTAATAGTAAAAATTACCCTTTCCGACCAGACCATGATAAGTTGAATTACAATATCTAGTACTGAATTAATGATCTAGTCCAAAAACATTTTACACAACTCACACAATCACAACAAAGGTGAAACATAGTTTGTACACTATACTTTTTAAACTACAATAAATTTCTAAAATTACTTTGCTATACTACATCATATACCTACACAATTCATGAACCAAGAAATCAATGTTGTTAATCTATATAAATTGAAAGTATGTAATGAAACAATTTGTGTTAACAGCTGGGAGAAGAGATTCTTGCACAGTGCCACTTCAGCTACATGGAGGAGAGTGTACCAGTGGCTCTAGAGGAGTTAGGTGCAGAGTTGCAACAAGACTGGAGGGGTTACCTGTATGCTTGCACTACAGCCCTGCTCAAGGAGGCCAGGGAGAAGTCAGTACATTGCTGTTTTACTTATCTTATGAAATACAATGTTTTCTCTGTGTTGCATCAACAGTTTCAGTTGTTAGTTTTAATTATCTGGGTTAGAATTCATGTAGTATACACAAAGATATTTTTTTTTTAATGTGGATGGTCCGAAACTCTAGTCCGGAACCTTTTACCACTTTTCAGCAAACTAGGTCAAGTGATTATTGATCAGCATGTGAAAATAACATGCCCTAACTTGGGCTCCTGGAATGATATCCTGATATACTAATCATATAGCTACCAGAGAAGGTATTCCTCTTAATAGTGCCCCAGACTTGTTTTACTTTTTACGTTCTAGTAGAACACAGGGTTTTATAATAGCAGTAAAAAAAATTAAAGTAATAAAAGTTATTACTCAATAGGAGAATATTGAAGAGACTTGTCCTATAGTATTAGCAATTACGGTTGCAGCTCTGCAGGTAGATTCACACACACACACACACACACACGCACGCACGCACACACGCACGTGCACACACACACACACACATCATACACTCACAAGTGCAGGGGATTAGGACCGGCCATATTTCCACCCTTAAAGTCACCTAGTGCATTTCTTCAATCAAATTTAGATTTTTGTTATTTGTAATTTTATTCTAAAGTGATTCACGTATAGATTGTACACATCATAACAAGAAAAATGATACCAAACAACATATAATACATAGAAATTGTTGTAGAGTATTGCTTACTTATGAATCTAAGATGTTACTGAATAACTCATTTAGTGACACTAGGTGACTAGTGAGACAGAAAGGTGCCAGGCTGGTCACCATCCATAACCTTCTGTGCTCATGAGTGTTGGGGGTACGTGTGTGTGAAGCGACTGACTGGCTTTCAGCCACAATCACTAACTGCTAATACATAGCTTAGGTTTCTTTCTCCATTACTATGCATAATAATTATAGACTCAAAGCTCTAAATTATACTGTCTTAGATTTCACAACTGTAATTTAAAATACTTTAATTAAATAGATATTATTAAACTTCATTTAATTACTAATTAAATACTTTTTATAAATTGTATTTTGACAATGTAATACATTACCATGAACAATAAATAGTTTTAATTTGAACATACAATCAGCCCTTTGGTTGTGAGAGGTATTAAAAAAAGATTCAAATTCAGTTGATTGACAGATATTGATAATCCAAATTTAAACTACAACATAATTCCAAATTCTTATATCATAAAAATTTATTAATTAAACTGATGTAATGAAGTTTAATTAACTTAATAATTAATTATTCAATAGTTGATCTTGATTAAAACTCTTTTCTTAGTATTAGATTCTTTTCTATGATTAATCTTTATCTCAGAGCAAACATTTGAAAACAGAATATAGCAGATGAGAAAAGATTCCAAAAGAAGAATGTGGTACTGAGAAAAATTCCCATTGATAGTTTGTATGTAGCTATTGTCTCCTTCCTCAATAACTTAGTACAATACCGATTCATCCTAACATTACCTAGGAACATAAAGATACATATTGTTCTGTATAAATTCATTCATTCATCAAAAGGCCTTGAGTTGTGATGTAAAATACAATATAAAGTATGTGTAGAATGAGTAAGGTAACCTGTGTAGTTACTATGTAAAATTTGAAACTAAGCATATAATAATAGATAGTCTGAAAGTTACGGCCTTTCATCTTATAATGCAATAACATCTAATGTAAATGAGCGAATAAAGATGTGTTATCAATAATATCAGCTGGTGGTTAACTTTGGGTAGTTACAACAATTTATTTTACATTACAAGAATATTTAAATGATACAGTATAACATTCTTATTGAAATGGTTCATGGAAAAGATTCATAATAACTATTTTACATTTTTAACTTTTCTCCTGCAGGAGCCGAGGATGGGTCAGCCTGAACAGTTGGAATGAGGTGGAGATGGCCTACAAGAAGGTGGGTGATGGACACCCACTCAGGCTGTGGAAAGTCAGCACAGAGGTCGAAGCCCCTCCCACAGAGCTGCTGCACCGTGTGTTGAGGGAGAGACATCTGTGGGACACGGCTCTACTCAAGTGGAGGGTGGTAGCACGGCTTGAACCGCAGGCAGAAGTATTTCAGTATGTCGGCTCGAGTATGGCTCCCCTCCCAGCTAAAGATTATTGTGTTTTAAGGTAATACATTTACTTTTTCTTTATACATAAAAAAAGACTAAATAAAACTACTTATTTTCATGTCAATGGATTATTATCAATGCCACAGCCAAAATCAATAATTTAAGGCCTTTACAGCCATTGTTTTGTCAGTTACAATATGTTCAGTTTCAGATTGAATAATGTTATCGGCTTTTGTTAATAAACTGCTCTATAATTCAAAATTATTATTATTGTTATTGGATCATTACTGTTGTCATTTATAATTTTCTTTCTCAAGACAAAATACTTCACCTTACCATGTGTGGCAGTGTAGAATATTTTACTGTCACCATCATTTATTGTTTTATGTATAATTGTTAAGCTATGCATACTGAAAATATGATGTATCAACAATGCCTTATACTTATACTTTATGATGTTAATACTAGTGCTACCAAATGTAAATGAGAAATGTTTGTTAAATGAGTTGTTGTTTCTAGATCGTGGCGTACAGAGCTGGGGAAGGGGGCTTGTGTGATTGTGGAGACCTCGGTCGAGCACAGCGATGGACCTTTGCTCGCAGGTGGAGTGCGAGGTATTGTGTTAGCGTCAAGGTACCTCATCGAGCCGTGTGGCAGTGGCAAGTCCCGCATCATGCACCTCTCCAGGGTGGACACCAAGTAATTACTTTGTTTTATTCAATCTAATGCTCTAGAGATTTTCTATAACAATCTACAAGGTTGTTAATTAATACAATTAATTGATTAATGAGAGGCAGATTACAGTAGCTGTATTTATTAATATAGTTTGATTCAATATTATTTTCATTTCTAATTTCTGAAAAACTTGGATGTTTTCTTCAATAAATGTACACATCATTTTTACAAAGAAATGTATAATGAAAAAAAATTTGTTTGTAACTTATTTACCAGTTAATAGTTTGAGTGCACCAGTTTTAGTGTGATGGTAGTTCTACGGTGAGACTTTCATGAAAAAAGCTAGTGCAAATATACAAAGGTTTTGTAAAGATATTTTGGTTAGATTTCCATGACTCTTTCATCACCAGCCAGACATTTTCTATCCACCAGTATTTACAACAGGTTTCAGATTAGATATCATGATTTCAAACACTTTTCTAAAGAAAAATGAATCTTTCTAATGCACATAAACTAGAAAGACAGCATTATTGGTGATGACTCTTGCAAATGTGTTAATTTACTGACATCCTGTAATTGAAATTATTCTGTGAATAAAACTGCTCATTGTATTTTTATATTTATTATAACATAAATTTATTTAAATTTTAAAATTTTACAGGGGCCGGACACCAGAATGGTATAACAAGAGCTATGGACATCTGTGTGCCCTTCACTTGGCTAGGATACGCAGCTCCTTCAAGCACATGGCCGAGGGACCTGAGAGCAAAGTCTGATACTCACAACTGCCCGTGCATTGTACATATCCCTCTGTATAGTACAGGCCAAGGTCTTATTGTGCATATATTTTTGTAATATTCTGTATACAACCAACCAAGGCATTTAATTCAAATCCTAGTATAGTTTACTCAATCAATCATATTTTTATACAACACAAATTTGTAAAATTGTATGTTATCAGCATTTATTCATGCACGTTACAAAAATAAAAATGTTTCTGGTCAACATAAGTGTAGTCTTTCATATTTAAAACAATCTGATATCTGAGAGTAACAAATACTAAAGTACTTAGAAACATCTCAAATTTATTTTAAAGACAATATAAAAATATGTATTGACAGTAAAAGACTATGCATGGTTATATTTGTATATCATCCTACATAATATAGTGCAGTGGTCATAGATTTTATAATTTGTAATGTAGGAGAATCTGTCCACTAAAGGTCTTTCTAATTATAGGAAAAGAGTGATCAGACCTTTATCAATCAAAATCGAATTATTTATTAATTAATTATAGATTTTGTACTTGTATCGTATATTGTTGTGAAATAAATATTAACAAAAATAGATCATACTCTTAACCATTTTTGTCAGTTTTTCATTTGTTTCTTTACTACGTAATAAGAACGCTAAGAACTTCTGTAACATTTATTACAAATACTAAATTTTTAGTTATTTTGGAAGTAATTTGAACAATATTATTACATCCTTCACTGATCGAAGCTATTAGGGGTGTGAGAGTTTCTTAAGAATATAAGTAATGCAAATTATTGAAAATTCATTTTAAGTATTAGTATCAATGTGATTACCAAAAGTGATATTTAGATATTCAGTATTATCAGTTGAAAATCTTAATCTTTTTTGGATGTTAAAACTTTATGTACGAAAACAATAAATAATGCATGTGACATACTAGCAGCATAAAAGATATATTCTATTCTATTCTATATATTAAACATGTTTTTATGTGAATTGAAGATGGGACATGACATGACACTGAATAAAGACACAAAATGACACAATAAGAACTAAAAATAGGGCAAAAATTGTATAAAATATAAATTCAACTTGATAAGACATAAATTAAGATGCAGTGTGGTTCTAAATTAAAGGAATCTATGTCATATTGGGAATGTTATACATAAATTTGTTGTTCCTATTGTAGAATTTTATTCAAAATTCAGGATTGATTGTTTATTTTATTTTAATTTCAGTTTTTTAGTCACATAATTTGTACCCAATTACATATTCCTCCATGCATTTGGCATTATTATAACGTTTTTATCGATTTTGATACTTTTCTTATGAAATTAATATTCTTATAGTTACTGGTACTGTATGTAAAGATGCTTTCCAAAGTCTAACTTTTTTATGTATAAATATTATATATCACTTAATTTACTTCTCAGCTTTAAATTCAGTTAGTCCTTAAAGACTGATTGGAATCAAATTTATTACTCACACACCCTCAAAAATGAGAAATTAATATCAATTGATGATTATAACTAGACACACAGTTTTGTATTTTTCTGAGATTTTACACAAAATAATTTTTAGATTGTGGGATTCTATATTTCCCCCATAATTTTTTGGAATTCTTCATTCAGATTTTAAGCTATTGTTTCCTTGGATAGTTAGTAACCTAGGTAGGGATGAATAGAGAAATAGATAATTCAGTCTTGTGTTACCAAAGAAGGGACCAACAACTAATATATAATTAGGGTGTACAATTTTATTTAAAGTAAATAAATAACTTTGGTGTAAAAATATGTAGTAAATGTATATGAATGTCTACTTTAAATTTGGAATATACATTGTTAATTATTAATATATTTAATTTGAAAATTAAAATTTTTAGAAGACTTAAAACATTGTTAGAGTGATTTACTTTTATTGGAGGTGGATTTATCATAAGAAAAAAAAATATTTTCTCTTGTAACATTTTATACAAATTAATACACACATATTAGTTACGGGACTGTCAGCAAAGCAATCATTTCCTTATCCTTAAATGAACAAAATATTTAACTGATTTGCCATATCCCATGGCCAGCACCTTTTATTGACATTATTCCGTTCCCAGTATATAGTCCTTCAGTATACAGTAATGTTTACAATTAAGTGAAGTTGTCAACTTGATATCATGATTACTTTTATAATAAATTAATATTACAATTTTATAGTATAAAACTATAGTATTTGAAAGTGGTATTTATTTTAGGTATTTATATGTTAACAATTAAATAACCTATAAACATAAAGGAATGACCATTTTGAATCAAATAATTTACTATAGGCCTACTGTTTTTTTGCAATGAAATTGAATTCATTTTTAAGATATTACCATATTTTAGAGGAAAATATTGTAGACAACAACAAATATCACTGTTTACTTGTTGTATGAGCAATCTCTTTTCCAAACTGACATAGATGTATTATATATCTGACCCATACGTGGAACCTCAATAAGTCGAATTAATCGGGACCGCGGACGATCCGGGTTAACGAAAATCCGGGTTAGCCGAAGAATTAATAAAATACGGTATACTTACAGATAAACTCCATTATAATTGTAAAAACATCAAACATATGCACATTTAATTATTATTAATCCTTACAGTACATTTATAACTGTTCATTTCCTGGTAAAAAACTCAGTCAGCTTTGGTTGTGCCAATGTCGTCTGCCACTTGCGTGCTGTGCGATCCCGCAGTCTCTTCAACATGAGCAATTCAGCCGGCGATGTTTCTGCCTGCCGCTGCCGCTCGAAATAAACCATTAGTTCGTTTAGTTTGGTCACTGCATCTCCATGACTCATCACAGGATCTTCAATGTCCCCGTCTGCCTCCTCAGCGTCAGATTCATTAGCATCAGGTAAAAACGACGCGATCACTTCCTCGTCAGTAAGTGGCTCATAGCCTCCGTTATTGTCTGCCCCAAACCACAGATTAATGTCATTTTCATCTACTTCAGAGAGGATTTGGGGAAATACGCGTCTGTTATTGTTTCCGAGAATCCGGGACAATGACCGCCACTCGGCCGCCGTGTGCCATGAGTCGAGTCACACACTCACTGTCGTACAGTCCCATCATATACTGATGCAACATCGATTCACGGATACTATACCACTCAAAAATATTACGTTTTTATTATTGAAATGTTTGTCTGATTTTTCATTTTTAATTGAAAATCGGTCCGGGTTAGCCGGACTTCCGGATTAACGGGGGCCGACTTATCGGGGTTGTACTGTATATAATCTGACCCATACAACTGCTGCCACAACAGTATTACCTGTAATAGATTTGCTCTGTTTATGTATTTTACCATGATATATTGTGCTAGTATGTTAATAATTTCTTCCTTAAATTGAAATATCCTTGTTGGCGTTTCATTTCTTTTACCTTCTTTGGATTTTATGAGTGTTTGTGTAGCATTGAATTTGAATAGTATAAAGTAAGAACATAAAATAGTTTTCTTTTGTGTGTATTTTAATGAGGAAGGATTTGAATGAATGACAAGATCATTGCAGACATTAGCTATTGTTCAGTGTTTCAAAAAATGTATGTTTCTAAATTTGAGCTATGGTCTCTTCGTCCGGTGAATAAATAATAATATAATTATATGAAGACAAACTAGGTAACCCTCTTATTACTGAGGCTGATAAGTAATCAAACGCATGCCAGAGCAAAGACCCACAATAAACAATTTGTATTAACTTCATAACAAATCTCACAACTTGGAGTCATGCACTAACTAAAATTAACAAATAATAAGTAGCCTACACTCCGCAGCAGAAGGACAAGGAAAACGTTTTGATACAATTTGTTTATTTAACATATTTGGTCTTCTAATGTGCTAGGTTAACTATCCACTTAGGAATGAGACCAGATTCCTGACCAAAAAACATGTGTTTATCTTTTTGTAACACTGTATTGGCTAATGTCTGAGACAATTCTGTTATCTAAATTATACATTAATTAAAATTATTTAATACAAAATAAACTATACCGTATATAAAGTGTTCTTAAAGTATTGTAATATAACTGTATGTTATTGTATATAATTTGTATATTGTATATAAAGAAATAACTGATTAAGTGCCAAATAACATTTATTTTTCACTGAAAACTATCTTTGATATCTGTTATTGAAAATCATCATCTAGTCTAACGTTCTAGTTAGGCTTATGTACATAGGAAAACAATTGTTGTAAGCTATATACTAAAAAGACCAATATAAATATATAATAGATGTAATTCAGAGTAGTAAATAATATTTAGTGTTACTATAGAGAATCTTACCAAAAAGTTAAAACTTATATGTTTGAGTAAACATCACCATTTACGTCACATAATGTATTCTTGCTGAGGTATATTGTAGTCACATTTTATAGACCTTATTAGAGTTACCAACTGATATCAGTCTGAAATATTAATATTTATTAATAAACTGCTTCATTATCTGTATGGCCCAGACATTATCTGGTGTGTAGTTATCAGTCATTTGGCAGTTCATTAACTTTTTGATATCATCATTTACCTCTTGAAATATATTTGTATGATAATTTGAAAATACTCTTATTTCTTTATCTTGTAAAAATAAATATATATAAAAGTTATTTGATTGGAAAGTATTGGCTTTATTTCAGACACCCCTGTGTATTTAGATATGAGATCCGTCTGTAAAGTATTGTTTTCGCTGTAATACCACCACAGTGTTACTGTTGGGACTCTGTCCCACACTAACAACATTACGGTTGATTAGTCTTGTGTTTTTTGTTTGTTGTGGCCGTTAAATTGCTTAAAACAATTGATGGTCCTGCCAACTGTGAAATTTGGTCAACTGTTCAGTTTTTTAATACATTCACTGCTGAAAAACTGTTAGCGGTTTTGAAATACTATTGCTGTAAACACATTCACGATGAAGTGTACTCCATTGGTACATACGATCTTTCACAACTGCTGTGGTGTACCCAATCGGGTACACACCGGGCTTTCGCAAAGCATGTCATACGTCCAGGATGTACATGTTGCTATGCATTTTTTTCTTTTTGTGTTGTTATCGTTTGCCTGTCTTGGCGGTTTGTTAAATAGGATTTCATGCTTAAAGAAATACCTCAGACTACTTTGTAGTCTATCGGTGCACAATTGCTTAATTTTTTAAGTACCTCTTGAGGTACATTGAAAAAATCATACTGAAATAAATTTGTCGTGCAAAATTACAACTCAGACAGTCAATGTAAAAAAAAGGTTACACATTTTTTCCCATTATTATTGAAATATTCGACAGCATACAAAAAAAGTGAGGAAATTAGCTGTCGTCATGAACGTGTTAAATAACTTTCTATATACATATAGAAACCCAGCAGGGATCACTTCTGGCTGGTTTATAACTACCAGTTGAACCCACCACTGGGCACAGCAAAAACCGATGTGCCACTTCAATCTGGGCAACCTTATGGATGTCCAGTATCGGCACATCACTAACCGCAAATGTTGAGATTCAGGGGTTCATGGGCAATTCGATACGTCTAATCTACTGTGGAAGATGACTGTTGGAGTTGGTGGGGTTTGTTCCCTTACCTCAGAGGCTCTTGTTAACCTCAACAAGGGTGTGCCACTCCGTGCCTACTTTGACTGGAGAGGCTGGTTCAGAGCTGGCCTCCCCTTCCGGGATGACTTTGAGATGTAGTGCACTAATTCTTCCTCATGGATCTCGATAGGAGGCGGCCCCTACTCCCT